>NC_091121.1:127284248-127399332 GCF_040183065.1 Periplaneta americana
GTTGACAGAATTATGTAGATGCCCAATATAGGAACCTTGTTTGCCACAATTGTCATTATGGAGTTTTCAATTTAAAATTTCAGGCCTGTCCGGGACTTGAACCCAGATCACCTGCGTGACAGGCTGAAGGTCTGACCACTCAGCCACCACAGGGCAACTGGTAGTTAAATATCCTTTTCTTTCTATCCAGACTGATACCTATAAACAGTTGCAATAAATTGTCATGTAATGAAAAACAGCATCTCCAACGCAAATTTTCTTGCGAAAATCCATTTAATGTCCTGTGTCATGGTCTATGTTGAGTACCTTCCGTTGACTTCTTCAAAAATTGTATTTCTTTGAAAATTGATGAATCAGTCTTTTCCATGTGATCCTACAATCAGATATACAAGATGGTATTCTGAATTTACAACTCTAATAAAACTATTGAAAAAATAATCTTTATAGTTAAAAATATAGAAATATAAAAATATAGAATATATGGTTTTTTAATTCTTATATGCTTTCCATCCACCTTGCCAATACAGTGAAAAAAAAAAAAGCTTTTGTCTCAGAACTTTTAGCTATTTGCTCCCATTTGTCACTTGAATCTGATAAAGCCATAAATTCACTGTACAGATTATTCCATATACTTTCACTTATTTAACTAACTATACTGCTGATAGTTGAAATACAACTCGATATGAAGTATCAATAAAGTTCTTTGAAGGAACACCCATATGCAAAAATCTGTAAAAATGTAAATTATATATCAATTTCATCTGTTCAGAATTTAAAAAAATGAGAATCTGTTAGGGATACTTGGACAAAAGCTAAGATTCTTTTATATATTATTTTAATGTACCGAAGTACATATGATATTTCCATGCAGATATTCTGCGTCATCATACGATGAAAGAGTAATGGAACGGAGAAAAATTCTCTCCATCGCTGGGATTTGAACCCGGGTTTTCAGCTCTACATGCTGATGCTTTATCCACTAAGCCACACCGGATACCCACCCCGGCGCCAGACAGAATCGTCTCAGTTTAAGTTCCAACTCTTGGGTTCCCTCTAGTGGCCGCCTTCTCCACTACGTCATAGATGTCTATGAACATAGGACTGAAGTCCACACATGTGCTGAGGTGCACTCATTATGAGTGACTAGTCGGCCAGGATCCGACGGAATAAGCGCCGTCTTAAATCACGAAGTGATATACGCATATCATATATATATATATATATATATATATATATTATTTTAATGTACCGAAGTACATATGATATTTCCATGCAGATATTCTGTGTCATCATACGATGAAAGAGTAATGGAATGGAGAAAAATTCTCTCCGGCGCCGGGATTTGAACCCGGGTTTTCAGCTCTACGTGCTGATGCTTTATCCACTAAGCCACACCGGATATCCACCCCGGCGCCAGACAGAATCGTCTCAGTTTAAGTTCCAACTCTTGGGTTCCCTCTAGTGGCCGCCCTCTGCACTACGTCATAGATGTCTATGAACGTAGGACTGAAGTCCACACATGTGCTGAGGTGCACTCGTTATGAGTGACTAGTTGGCCGGGATCCGACGGAATAAGCGCCGTCTTAAATCACGAAGTGATTTACGCATATCATATATATATTATTTTAATGTACCGAAGTACATATGATATTTCCATGCAGATATTCTGCGTCATCATACGATGAAAGAGTAATGGAACGGAGAAAAATTCTCTCTGGCGCCGGGATTTGAACCCGGGTTTTCAGCTCTACGTGCTGATGCTTTATTCACTGAGCCACACCGGATACCCACCCCGGCGCCAGACAGAATCGTCTCAGTTTAAGTTCCAACTCTTGGGTTCCCTCTAGTGGCCTTCCTCTGCACTACGTCATAGAAGTCTATGAACGTAGGACTGAAGTCCACACATGTGCTGAGGTGCACTCGTTATGAGTGACTAGTTGGCCAGGATCCGACGGAAAAAACGCCGTCTTAAATCATATGTACTTCGGTATATTAAAATAATATATATATGATATGCGTAAATCACTTCGTGATTTAAGACTGCGCTTATTCCGTCAGATCCTGGCCAACTAGTCACTCATAACATAACAAATGCACCTCAGCACATGTGTGGACTTCAGTCCTACGTTCATAGACATCTATGACGTAGTGCAGAGGGCGGCCACTAGAGGGAACCCAAGAGTTGGAACTTAAACTGAGACGATTCTGTCCGGCGCCGGGGTGGGTATCCGGTGTGGCTTAGTGGATAAAGCATCAGCACGTAGAGCTGAAAACCCGGGTTCAAATCCCGGCGCCGGAGAGAATTTTTCTCCTTTCCATTACTCTTTCATCGTAAGATTCTTTTACCAAATGTTCAAGACCATAGATATCAGCAGCTATTATTTTTAATAATACTACAAACACTAATGTAATCTGTAAGAACATCGATGGTAAATTAAATCAGTTGCAACTACTGGAGACATTGATAGAAATAAAAAAGCAAATATAGAAACCACAAATACCAAGGAATATGATGAGGGAAGTGTATAATCTTTGATTAGAGCTAATATTAGCAGATCCATTCAAAAGATGAGAAAAATGAATGAAATTGACACAAAGATGATTTACATTTATAGACCATCAGTTAAATGCACCTAATAAAGATCAGGATAATCGTCATTTATAATTTTCTAAAAGTTCGATTCCTTCACTTGAATCATTTTATGATGAAGAAACATTAAGAGTTTCAAAGTGGAGTTCTGTCATTGATACAACATAAGAAAAGAAACGTAATTTCTCAAAACTTACCTGCACCATTACAACCAGAACAAAACATGAGCAGATATGTAATGAAATATATTGCACATCTTGATTACACAACTTTTAACACTGTATCACTTCGGAATATGTATGATAAGACTTTCTTGTGTTAAATTCTAACGTACCTTGTTTACATGTTTCGACCTTTTATGGGTCATCCTCAGAACTGGTCGTTGTTGGTCTTGGCACCTCTTGTTTTGTTTCCTGTGAGGGTGTGTTCGTTTGGTGTAATGTAGAGTCAAAGAGTGTGTGTGTTCTGAAATTGAGTTGTGTGTTGAGAATTTCGTTGGGGTGTGTTTTCGTGTGTCTGTATATTTCATATTGTTCTAGTGTGTTTAGTTTCTGGCTTTTTGGTTGGATGTGTAGTATTTCCATGTCTGTGTTGATGTCTCTGTGACATTAGTGATGTGTTCTGCATATGTGGAGGTGTTTTGTAATTTTGTTATGGCTGTGATGTGTTATTTGTAACGTGTTTGAAACGATCTGCCTGTCTGTCCTATGTAGAAGTTGTTGCAGGTGTTGCATTTGAGTTTGTATATGCCTGTGTGGTTGTATTTGTTTGTTTTTGTTGTTTGAGTGTTGAGATGTTTTTGTAGACTATTGTTTGTTCTGTATGCAATATTATTGTCTGTGTGTTTGTTGTTGTCTTTGTTTAGTATGTATATCTGTTCTATGTGGTGTAAGAATATTTCTGCTAGTATGCTGGAAATGGGTGATTCCATGGGTAGGCCTTCGGTTTGTGTGTAATATTTGTTATTGTATCAGACAACATCATATATTGGCACAGATACGTAGATAACATACTAATACTATACAAAGGAAACAAAAGACAGATCCAAAACCTACATCAACACATAAACAAAATATACCCAAGGCTACACTACACATTAGAAATTGAAAGTAACAAATCCATAAATTTTCTAGACATCACAATAACAAAAGTAGACAATAAACACACATTCAAAGTATACAGAAAACCCACAACAACAACAGCACACATACACAACACATCCAACCACCCCACACAACACAAACAAGCTGCATTCCGAACAATGGTACACAGACTACTCAACATACCAATGAACCAACAGGATTACAACGAAGAGCTAAACACAATCAAATACATAGCACAAGAAAATGGATACAACCCTAACATAATAGACAACATAATACGTAAGACAAAACATAATCACAAAAAACACAAGAACACAAAAAATACATCACACTAACATAACGAAAACAAAAACACACAAAATTGCAACCTCATTCAAGAAATTAAATTACAGCATTGCATACAGAACAAATGACACTCTACAAAAACATCTCAACACACAAACAAACAAATACAACCACACAGGCATATACAAACTCAAATGTAACACCTGCAACAACTTCTACATAGGACAAACAGGCAGATCGTTTCAAACACGTTACAAGGAACACATCACAGCCATAACAAAATTACAAAATACCTCCACATATGCAGAACACATCACAAATGCTAACTCACCCACAGAGACATCAACAAGACATGGAAATACTGCACATCCAAACAAAAAGCCAGAAACTAAACACACTAGAACAATATGAAATATACAGACACACGAAAACACACCCCAACGAAATTCTCAACACATAACTCAACTTCAAAACACACATACTCTTTGACTCTACACTATACCACACGAACGCACCCTCACAGGAAACAGAACATAGGCACCAAGACCAACAACGACCAGTTCTGAGGATGACCCATAAATAGGTCGAAACATGTAAACGAGGTACGTTGGAGTTTAACACAGGAAAGTCTTATCATACATATTCCGAAATCTTATATCTTCAAAATATGCATTATGCATGAATTTACTCCCAAAAAAGGCCAAAACATCCATGAAAAAAGTGCAGTTACATGGAATTGATATCATAAAACGAATATTTGCAAAGTTTCACAAGTGTAACCAGCTTATAAAAAAAAAACATGCATTTGTGTGGAAATCAGTGCTCTAGTGATAAATATATGTTAAAACATTGTATGTAAAATAAATTCATCTGATTTTTTTCTTTTCAGTTTGTCATACATTGTGGCAGATATGGACAGTCATGTTATGTTCCATGTATGTGTAAACCTAAGTAAATGGGAGGATGTTTCACCAGCTGATGTGTCAGTTGAAACTCTTATAGGTAATGTAAGGTAAGTTATGTTTTATATGTGTTTTAAAATAAATAATTATAGGAATCTCTCTTTAAAGTCTAAAATAATATTGGCATTAATTAATTTTGAGTTTAATGAAGGAGATCTGCTGTAAGGAGGAAAATATCCTTATTCACATGAAAGACAAAATTATCTTGTAAAAGGGGTAACTTTTACAAAATAGAACTCCATGTACAGAGCATTCCTATGCAGACCAGTCCCAGGTAGTAATGTTATGTTGGCTTAATGGTACTGCAGAACACCTGTTCCAAGGAAGCCAAGTGGTAAGGGGTGCAGTGGGACCAGTCTGCGTAGGGAAGCATGCACAGACTGTCTGTACACTGGTATATGCAGCTCGCTGCTTGACAACAGATTTTGTTAATTATAGATTGAAATGGGATCAGTCCGCATAGGAACTCTCTGTACTAGGAGATTTAATAATAATATAGGGAAGAAAAACATGACAAGATTCAATGTGTGATTGTGATTAGGAATGTAAGAAGTAAAGTGTACTTGAAAAAATTTCTGAAAATATTGCTAATTTTTGTAATTAAGACACAACTAATCAAAACATAAAAAAATGTTGGTTATTATCTGTAAATTATGAGAATATTTGTAATAACATTAAGTTATTTTCGATGTTATCATTTAGGATATTAGCTTTTACTTTCTCTTTAAAGGACAGTAGATATATTATGTTACAAAAAAATCTATTGGATATTTTCTCAGAAATACACATTTTCATCATCTCTGATCCTGAAAAAAATATTAATGCACTTCGTAGAAGCATATTTCAAATACAGGTTCATTAATTAATTTATCCAGATTATAAATGACCAATTAATACAGTACATTACACATTTTCAAGTACAAACGTTTAAAAATTAACAAAATAAAATAAGTCTGCCGTCATCCAGACTGTAGCGAGCTTGAAACACTTGGACACTTGCTTGGACAATGCCCTAAAGGCGAGCTGCTGATCAATGCTAGACATCATTGTGTACGACATGCTTTGGCGACATCGTTGAAAACTTTAAATTGGGAGATTCATGAGGAAGTACATTGTGTATCATCAGATGGTTCTTTTAGATGGGCAGACATTATTGCTATTAACGGACGCTTAAAACGGGCTCTTGTTCTTGACCCTGCTATCCGTTTCAAAAGAAATCTAAATCAGGCCACCGAAGTTGATATTGAGAAGAAGTCTACATAATACCTTGTCTGCCATATCTTTCTCAAAAGTACAACGTCCCTCTTAAACAATGGTCTGTCATAGGTTTGCTGTTTGGCAGTAGAGGTTCAATTACAAAATTCACATGGAATTATCTTAAGGAACTTCAGATTCCTTTGGATTATGTAATGTCTATTCTTATAAATATTATCAAGGATTCTCTTCAAATATTACATCATCATCATCATCTCTCTATTTATATGACTCTGTTTGGAGAAATAAATTATTACTAAAACTCCAGAAATTAGGTATCTCCAGCAATATGTTCAGATGGATATCAGAATTCCTTAGTCAACGATTCATTGCCACTAAATTCAATAACTCACTTTCTAGTTACAGACAAACATATCGAGGTCTACCTCAGGACGCTGTCCTCAGCACAACTTTATTCAATATTTATATAAATGACTCACCCTCCCTATTAGAGGAATCAAACATGAAAACAGCACTATTTGCAGATGATATAGTTTTGTGGACTTCCGGATCTTACAGACATAGAGACAAAATTCAAAATTCTGCTCTTAAAGCTCTAAATCAACTACATGAATGGAATACATCAAATTTGATGACACTCAATTTAAGCAAAAGTAACTACCAAATATTTTCACTCGGTAAAAAAGAAAGAGAATTCAATATCCAATACAATGGCCAACACCTTCCTAGGACTTATGAATCCAAATATCTTGGAGTTATTTTCGATAGTAAGTTAACATGGAGCAACCATTTGAAATACATTTCTGAAAAAGCTCGTAAAAGATTCTCCCTTCTAAAAAGACTAGCAGGAAAGAAATGGGGATGCTCTAGGAATACTTTGAACACTACATACAAAATGTTTATACAGCCAGTGCTGACATACTGCGGAGAAATTTTAATTACTTCACCTTTCATAAACGACAGAGAATATGTTCAAAACCAAGCTCTCAGACTCATTACTGGTGGAATCAAAACAACTCCATTAGATTCTATGAGATTCCTCACTAATATTAACAGCATCAAAATGACAATAGAAGAAAAAGCACTGATTCAATATGAAAAACTTATTAGATTACCAGGAAACAATTGGCATTCATACAGTCCTCTCTGTAGATTGAAAATTCAAAAAAGTTTCATATCCATTGTTCAAGAATTAAAACAGAAAATCAATATCCCGAATTTAAAAGAAAACTTACAAATTAAACCAAACCCTTTAACTCTATTAAATATAGAATATAATCTAAATTTAACAGAAGAAATACTGAAATCAGAAGTAAACACTGAAATACTAAAACAATTGTCTTTAGAGATAATTAATATTAGATACCCTCCACAAAACTGGCTTCATTTATACACTGACGGATCCTTGATCTCCAGAGAACAAGGTGCCGGTGCAGGTGTTACGTGCTGTCTCTTCTCACTTTATAGATCTCTTGGATATGGAACAACAAGTTTTGATGGTGAAATCAATGCAATAAGTGAAAGTCTCAGGAATCTTCTATGCCACATCAGTAAATTTAAAAATGCAGTTATATTGTCAGACTCCAAAGCAGCTATTCTATCAATAGTCTCTAAACACACACCTTCATCTCAAACAGCAGAAATAACTAAAATGCTCTCTCAATTAATATCACTCAATAAAAGAATTGTATTCCAATGGATACCATCCCACTGTGGAATCCTGGGAAACGAGAATGCAGATGCTTTAGCAAAGAAGGGCAGCACTGCTACTTACAGACCTGTTACTAAATCTACGTATTACTCTGTGAAAAGATTTATTAAATCTACATACTTAGACTTCAACAAACAAAATTTAATAACACAATCCCAAGGGAAAAAATGGAACTCTCTGTATCAAAATCCACAGTTAATTCCCGATTTACCACGAAAATCGTCTGTAGCTGCATTTAGATTGGCAACAGGCCATGATTGTTTGGCCAAACACCTGCATAGAATTGGAATATATCAGTCCCCTAACTGTCCATTGTGCAACTCAAACCAAGAAATGGATTCGGAACACCTCAAAATCTGTGCTTCAGTGGCTGGTCATGATAATATATTTGAAAAATATTGGAGTGCAAGAGGTCAAATGACTTTATTGTCAAACGCCTGGTATTAGAAAACAACAACATCTCTATTTCAATTAATCCACTTATATTTGCCTTCAACAATTAGCTTTCTTTTTTCTTTAATGTATCACATCACATAATATTGTACATGTTTATTGTATTCAGGACCCTTGTGGTCACTCAAATTCTTTGAGCTGATGTCTATAATTTAGAAAAATATATAAATCACTATCAGAATTATATATAATATGCAGCCCAAAATTCAGCAATCCATTGTGCAGGGAATACAACGGATATTGTGGATCATGTTATGAGCAAAGTTAATCTTTAGTAATTTATCCCCAATTCTTCAGATTCTGCTTACATCTCCATATCCCAGTTCCAAGTCTATTTATATTTTTCTGTGTTACATATGGGAAGTGGTATCTGGCAGGAAGTTCCTCTTTAATGTTCTTCAGATGTAATATAGGCTTATAATTGCAGTTGAAGCCAATAATTTATATTCAAGTCTCTTCTCTTCAAAGAAGTGTGATAACGTTAAACATATACATATATATTACGAGCAAAGTACTAAATTCAGGTATTATATAGAATAACTAGGAGCTGTATAGAAACCAGGTGATTTTTGACAAAGAGTAAATTTCTTACTTTTTAAAATGTGTTTCATATATTTCCTAGGCATTGTGTGTGTACGTGTGTGTGTGTGTGTGTGTCTCTCTCTCTCTCTCTCTCTCTCTCTCTCAAGAGAGCAAGTAAAGAGATAGGTGTGAAAGTAAATCCTGAAAAGACGAAGTATATGATTATGTCTCGTGACCAGAATATTGTATGAAATGGAAATATAAAAGTTGGAAATTTATCCTTTGAAGAGCTGGAAAAATTCACATATTTTGGAGCAACAGTAACAAATATAAATGCCACTCGGGAGGAAATTATATGCAGAATAAATATGGGAAATATGTTTTATTATTCGGTTGAGAAGCTTTTATCATCCAGTGTGCTCTCAGAAAAACTGAAATTTGGAATTTATAAAACAATTACATTACCGGTTATTCTATATTGTTGTGAAACTTGGACTCACTTTGAGAGAGGAACAGAGGTTAAGGGTGTTTGAGAATAAGATGTTTAGGAAAATATTTGGGGCTAAGAAGGATGAAGTTACAGGAGAATGGAGAAAGTTACATAATGCAGAACTGCATTCATTTTATTCCTCACCTGACATAATTAGGAACATTAAATCCAGACGTTTGAGATAGCACCTACAGGCAGGGCTTGTAGCACCTATGGTCGAATCCAGAAATGCATATAGAGTGTTAGTTGAGAGGCCGGAGGAAATAAGACCTTTGGGGAGACCGAGACGTAAATGGGAGGATAATATTGAAATGTATTTGAGGGAGGTGGGATATGATTATAGAGACTGGATTAACCTTGCTCAGGATAGGGACCAATGGCGGGTTTATGTGAGGGCGGCAATGAACCTCCGGGTTGCTTAAAAGCCATAAGTATTGTTATTGTTATTATTATTACTATTATTATTATTATCATCATCATCATATTAGTGTGTTTGATTAATATTAAAATATGTTAAAAAAGGAAGTGCATTATATTTTTCTTCTATTTGTATTTATTTCTACCAATTATGTTACCTAATGACTTTAATTTATCAATAATATTAGTCTTCACCAAAGAGAACATGGTTGTATTGAAGACAAGTAATGTTATAAAATAAATAAACATTATGTTCTTCAGTTTAAGATTCCACGTTTTAATGATTATTTATCCACTTTACGTAATAGTGAATAATTCTATGTGTTATTTTTAAGTGTTTTAGGCACCGCTTCATGGAGCCTGTTTCTTTCTATCTTATTTTTTACTTAGCTACAGCGTTTAACATTTACGTCACATGTTAATTTATTAGCTGTTAGTATTATAGACAATTTTCTCAATTTTATTTCATCTGTCATATATAACAACACTGAAAGTTAAATAGGCCTTTCATACAAAATAACTCCGCAAATAGTTGTAATCACGCAAATGAAATTTGCAAGCACCATTTTGCAATGAAGAGAAGCACTTTTTTCTCGTCAATTGGCAAAGCAAAAGCGCTTTTAAAACACGCTTGGTTTCACTTTCAAAGCACGTTCTAAAATCGACTCAATCTATCTAAATTTTAAATCTGCCGCCACAAATTTGTACTCGGTTCAACCGAGTAATGACGTCACAGTACTGCTCCGTCCCCAGCCCTAAATTAAACTTTTTTTTAATCAGAAAACTAACTAAACATATAAAATTACAGTTCAGTTTTCACACAGTTGCATAGAAAATTTGCTTAAGCCAAGATTCTTATAAATCCGGGAGGTCAGAGAAGATGAGGTCGACCACACTTGTGGTGGATTGATGGAGTGGAAGAGGATGCCAGAAAGTTGGGGTGCAAGAATTGGAAGGCTGCTATACAAGATAGAAATGGATGGCGACAATTACTAAGGGAGGCCCAGGCCCACCAAGGGCTGTAGCGCCAATGATGATGATGAAGATTCTTATATTTTACAAAAGTTGTTTTAAGATACTTAATTATTAATTTATTCAATTCAGTTGAATGCGTAAAAATACTAATAATTAAATATGAATATATTCTCAAAGACTTCGAAATTTTTCAAAAGCAGTTCTAAAAATACCAGTAAATGAATATGCAAACTGTACCTATCTTTTAAAAGAATGAAGAGCATAAACATATTAAATTACCAAAAATTAAAGAGTCCTATTTGTTGCAACAAGGGAGGAATGAGTGGCACTTAGAATTTCACTGTATTTTATTTTTCACACAGACAAGTAGGATTATCAGAAATGTGAAATTGGTGTAGGTATAATTGTGTGATAATGTGACCCGTTCTGGCTCTTGTTAAAAATGTTTGAACATGTCTGGGCAAGTTTTTATACATTTCCAGGTCATTTCCCTCATTTCTCATGAAAAACAAAAACTGAATAGACTACAGTGGATTATAGTGGACTTTATGTTGTCAGCAAACAGCTGGATACATTAAAAAGGTTGATTATTTTTCACACAAAAGTGCTTCATATTTCGGCACCTGGTCTTGTATATACATGCATCTGATGAATTCTTGGCTGCCTTCTGTAAACTGAGGGGTGGTGGCTGTTCAGAGTGCAATTTCATGATTCGGGACATTTTCAAGCCACCCTAATTCCTTCTAAATGGGCAGAAGGACATTTTTCATCAGACTTTAACTTCATTTTATTTGCCTGCTGTTCAAGATTAGATGTAGAATCTTTTCTTCCCACAACAGCTTCCCTGTTAAAACAAAGATTGCATAAAATCTTGACCTCATAAACTTCTGTTTTGTCCACACCTGTGGAGTAACGGTTAGCACGCTGGCTGCGAAACGAGGTGGCCCGAGTTCGATTCCTGGTTGGGGCAAGTTACCTCGTTGAGGTTTTTTCCGGGGTTTTCCCTCAACCCAATATGAGCAAATGCTGGGTAACTTTTAGTGTTGGACTCTAGACTCATTTTACCAGCATATCACCTTTATCTCATTCAGACGCTAAATAACCTAAGATGTTGATAAAGCGTCGTAAAATAGCCTAAAATAAAATAAAACTTCTGTTTCCTCATCTTTGTCATCTTTAAGAGCATGTCCACAGATAGAATGAAGTTTTCGGTCACAGTCTCGACATCTATGGGCATCAGAGATTTCTTCTGAGCAGATACAGAGACGACATTTGAGATGGACATATGGGCGAATCCAGAAATGCATTTAGAGTCTTGGTTAGGGAAAAAGACCTTTGGGGAGGCCGAGACGAAGATGGGAGGATATTAAAATGGATTTGAGGGATATGATGGTAGGGACTGGATTAATCTTGCTCAGGATAGGGACCTGTGGTAGAGCTCAGTTAGATGAAATTGTTTTTAGACGAAAGTTCCTTTAATGTTCTGTCTCATGCTCCGTGACCAATTTCCAAATGAGTTTCATGAAGTATGTGAAATTGATCAGAATCTGTAACATGATACTGAAAATTACTGGTTCTTTCTTTAATTGCATAAATTAATTTGCCTCTATTCTCAACAAGTACGTCATATTATACACCTTGATTACACAACTTTTAACATTATATCACTTCAGAAAATGTATGATGGCCAATAGCAGGCCGAAACATGTTAACAAGGTAACATAAAATTCAACACGTGAAAGACATATAATACATTTTCCAAGATACGTCATACCTCTTCAGTAGCCAATAGTCCCGAGGTTCCTTCTTTGTGGTCGTTTTAGCCTTTAACACATCCTACACGAGTTTATCGTAACTTTCATCCATGAGAAAAAACATAATTTTCAGCACTGTTACTTCTAATTAGAGTTCGTCACATTACCGAATTTTCATCGAATCAGTCTGATCCTGTGGAGATTCTGACTCAGGTGTAACAATCTCTTGAGACATCTTGAATAACACTGAGGAAAATACTGGTCTCCCTTGTAGCGAGATGAGCTAGTATGCTATGCAAAAATGACAGAGTTTGAATTTAAATACGAAATATTGTACTTGGCCTGCTTCGATTTTGGCATTCTTAGAATGCCTAGAAATTGTGTAAAATAATTTGTATTTCATACTTTACTTTCTCATTTTTGGCATTCTTTACAATTCCTAGACATTTTATAAAATACGGATTTTAAACATTGCCGGTAACAAATAAACCATATGTTTTGCATTATACAGTTTAGTGAAATGAAAACTTAGGTCATAAAACTAATGTCAATGTCTGAGCTCAACTATTAAGATTTATTTAAAATCATCCATCCTCAAGTGAGGTTGACCACTGGGATCCAGAATTAACAAACATGAAAGATAAAGGAAAATGAAGTGAGTAAAATAATTATTCGAGTTGTACATTAAAACAAAAATTTATGTGTTAACATATAAATGATAGTGCAGAATTTGAAGAGAGGCCTTCAGAATTTCCATCACAATCTTCTGAACCTCATAAAAGGAAATTTTAAAGGATTTAAGCATATTACATGTAAATTTTGGTAAACAAACCCTTACTCCAAATAGTAAGCCTGTAACATCCCAATTGTAAAGCGAAATGCCATATTTTTCACTGAGATATGGAAGACAAGGTACATATTTAGCTCGCTTGTCATCATTTATCTGCAGTGCCTGATTCGTGTCTCGTTCAAAGCAAATTGTAGGGTCTAAGACCATCACTTTCTGGGTTCTTCTATTGATGGCAATTATATCCACCCTTTTATGAGAATCATCTTCAGACACACAATGAATCTCCTCATGTACTTCCCCTCCTCTGTTTCATAGCAGGTTGGCAATTGCTGTACGGGCAGTGAGATGTGGAGAGAGAAATGTTTTTAGCATCTGTAATACCAAATATTTAGAGTTAGTCTGTCTGTGCGTTGTCTTTACTTCTAAAACCATAATTTAGCTACTGCTTTAAGTATGTCATATGTATGACACTGTGTATAAATTTTTACATAATATGAATGTAATGTAATGTGCTTATATATCATGAAATTTGTTTTCAGAGAGCAAGAAATCAAACAACTAGTAACTGGTGCTGCAAGAGGTCCGAAATGTCTTAAACATTATGTGAATATCATTAAAGAATATGTAGCTGTACTTGCTAAAATTTAATTATTAGTGCTTTAAACCATTATTTGATTATATTACCATTCATACAATAAACTTGCATTCGTGCATTCAAGTTAAAAATAATTATTCTGCTTGGCATAATGTAGAATCGTTTCTTACAAAGTAATTCTATTTTCATATAAAACAGTTTTATGTACACAGAGTGGAATGAGCCCTTTTTGTATTTATTTACAGTGATGAATTGTGGGCTATTTTTTGTGATCTTCGAGAAAAGAACTCTTTGAACCAGCCAACTTTTATGGTCCATATCAAGAAAACTACTTACTTTGATGATATAGTTTGTATAATGTTGTGGTATTCGTATTCCTCTAAAATGTGTAAGCAACAGGGCATACTCTGATTGGGTATGCGAATTGAAGTGAGCATTGTCGTTACATAATGTTCACAATACACCAGTCATTTTTACATGTTTGTGAAGCACAGATCATTGCTTTTCAGTGTCGTAACTGTGTTTATTAATTTTTATGATAAAATAAGAATGTCCAAGAAATGGTAGCTGTAGCTTTATAAATAAATGCATATCTCAATTCTATTTTGTACAAAGTTGTAGGATGAATTTTAGAATAAATATTTTATTCCTTGTGGGCTATTGCATAAAGTAAAGTAACATTAGTAACTGTTAAGATAATTTTAGCAAAATCTCTCTCCAGCTTTTGTTTTACTTCAATCATTATGAAAATAATAACGCAGTACTCTGTAATTCTCTTTGAAGTTCATTATGGTACTGGAAGACTGTCTTGCCAATGACTTGAATTCCACATTTGCGCTGTAATTTACATTTTCCCATCATTTACATGGTTTCTTTTGCTCCCTGGAGTTTTCTTACTTTGATAATATACTTTCACCTTGCATTTACAGTAACCAAATTTCAAGTTTCTTGCAGTCGACAGTTCAACTGTTAGGAGAAACTACTTTTGAATTAGGACATGCATTTGTGACGAACTCTAAACTAATGTCAAGCTATTTCTTGTGGTATCCATGACACTCGCATTATGTTTTTTATAAACATTTCTAAATTAAATTAGTACTGTTTACTCGCTGATACTGCAATACAAGAAACTGAACAGAAAGGGAGTTGTATGCAAGTAAAATGTCATTCATAACAAGAGTAATATTTTTTCCACGATATTTAGTTTTTCCATGCTAATGGCTATATTGGTATATTCAGTGCTCTTTTTTCCTAAAAAAAAAAAAAGTATAAGGGGACTCTTGGACTCTACTTAATATTTAAAATTTTCCAATATAGTAAATTCCATAATGTGAGAAAAGTTGTGGTATAAATTATATTACAATTACCTTTCCTCACAGCAACTTCTAAATTGACATCATTTCGTTAGTACTGTAATCATCATGCTTTCTCCCTTTACTCTTGGTGTCTGTTGCAAGATGTCTGTCTTTCATAAACCAAGAGTTTACAAAACCAGAGATTTAAATAGCTGCAGATGAACAACAGATTGCTGACAGTAGAAAGATGTAACGAAGCTCTTATAGGTATGATGATGAGATTCATTTGCGAAAATCCACGCTCACAATCACTAGTGGACATGGGAATACAATTCATAGTGTTCACAAGAGAAAGGAGGGATGTTGACATCTTCTTTTCCATAAGATAATCCCGGAAACCTCTAAGGATTTGTCTTTCAGGAAGTCCAAAACATTTACACAGGGCCTTTTTGTCTGTTTCACCATACATAATTCCAGTTGAACAGTCCAACACTTCGGCACATTCAGGAATGCCATGTCCTCTGTTCGTAAAAGGTGATTCTCCATCTGTTGTTTCAAAGAATCATAAAACTTGTAAGGGTCAAGACGATGGCTTCTTGATACTTTTTTGTAGGACTATTCCTCTGAAGTTTAGATGTTTTTCTGCCTTGAGAGCTACGCTGTAATGAGGGTCATGATTAAATTTCCTTTCCTCAAACACCATAACTTGGATTTTAATCTTTCGGTGTGATGTCTCGTGACTGCAGCTCGAGACTAAGTGCTGATAACTCTTGAAGGGCATCACACCTTAAGGTTAGATCGAGGTTGAAGTCAACTTTGGTGACATACTTGAGCAGCTCCACTTATATATTTCTATGAATTTCTCTTTCCATTATCTTTAGCAGCTATGGAGTGAGCAACCAAAGCATTAAAATTCTTTTCACACAGCTGACACACTTCTAAAACTCGATGCACAATGCCAAACCAAAACTTGTGAGAAATGCTTGCTCATTAATGTGACAACTCCTTTATTGCTTCCCATTATCACTGCTGCCCCATCTGTTGCAACTGCAATGAGAGTTTCATTGAGGAAATCCTAGGGTTTTCAAACAGTTTAACGATGTGTTAAATATACCCTCAGCAGTCACATCAGACACCTCAACTATATCAACAATCAGGTATGTCATCTAATTTTTTATCATATGCGAGTTCACTCACCATTATCCATCAACATCGATGAAGTTTTTGAGTTTTGACATGAACTTGATTCCTCACTGCTAAGTTTTAGCTTTTTAGATGCAGGAAAGTAAAATAGTTATTTTACGGCTCATCGCATCAACTAAATATTGCTAGCTCTCAGCTTCACAGAACAGAATAATATGACAACACAAGCCAAGGCCAAGCCAGAAACAGGAAGTGAATGCAGTGTTGCCAACCCATGATGTTGACCTGTTTTCTTTGACGCTGACATCATTCACGTGATTTTTCTTGAGAAACACAAATAAATAATCAGTAGTAAACATGAAAAACTCGCTTAAATTAAAGAACATGATCAAACACGAAAACTAAAAAATGTAATCATCACAAAATTTGAAAAGTTTAAAAAAAAAAAGTGAAGAAAGTTTATAATTATTTCCTGGGCTTCACGGCTAGTAAAAGCTTAGAGGTACAGATCCCCCAGAAAAAGAGCACTGGGTATATTTGATAAATTTTGTATTGTGAAGGGCATTTGTGATTTTCGAATACCTAATAAGCTGGACTGTCTGTGTGTGTCTATATACACACAGTGTGCTATTGTGATATTTTGCTGCCAATGCTCTTATGTGGCTGATAGGCCAAGCCACACACTCAAAAGCACTGAGTGACTGGTCCTGGCAAATAGAGCACACAGGATACAATATCAACACTTAACTGTAGTTATTCCTCAGTGCTCTGGAACTCAAAATCTCCAACATTTCGGAACTACATACAAGTTTCATCATCAGATCAAATATGTTAGGGTAACCGGGGCCTATTGCATAAAAGATACTAGTGACAAGTGACAATTTACCAATATATAGATGACAAACAACAAGTCTTAGAAAATTTCTGTTGCATAACACAATTTTACTAATTTGTCATGACTATTATATTTTACAAGTGAAAGACAGCCATATTGACAAATTCTGTTTTAGAATATTGCGAAAAAAGTAGTGCTATAATAATAAAATCAGATGTAAATATTATTTAATTTTGCATTTACTTAATTAAGAAAGACGAAAGACAATTGTAGTCTGTGATGCACACAAAATATTCAACATTTATATGTTTTCATTGTTTTAAATATTTCGCGAAACTATCTTTGCATCTTGGTTCTTAATAAAGTAGGAGAAGAAAACGATGTATTACTATTTAGACAGTTTTCTTCCAATTTGGTAAAGAAATTAAAATCAAAATAAATGAAAACAACACCACACATGTGTTCAATCAGGACGAATAGAAGAAATAGTGTACGCACTTCTATGCTTACCCATTGTTGGTGGAGGACCTGACAACTAGTGGCGCTTCGATCACTAGGATCTATCGGTTGTCTGTAGTTGCTAAAATGCTTTGTTGCTGAGGGTTATGTAGATGTCTTCAATTTGTTGTGTCTTAAATTAAATTAACCAGTGACAAAAGAATATTGTGTGGTGGTTTACAAAATAATTGCAAAAGTTGCTAGGAGTTGTTAATATGCTTTGTTGTTGAGGGTTATGTAGATGTTTTCAATTTGTTGTGCTTTGAATTAACCAGTGACCAAATAATATTGTCTAGTGGTTTATAAAATAATTATAAAAATGCCTTACTGTTTTGTTCCGGGTTGTAGATTAGAATACAGTAGAAATAGTGTAACAAGACATTTCTTTTCATCTCCCAAAGGAAAAGATGAGTTTGGGAAATGGGCCAGAGCAATTCCGCAAAAAAATAGGCAGCTTTCGGTAAATAACCGTATTTGTGATGTGCATTTTTGCGAATACATAATTATAAAATCAGACTGTTTTATTATAAAAAGTCATGACAAATACCACGAGTGCGTTGAAAATTACAATCAGGAGCTTGTACCTCACATTTTTCCTAATTTACCGAAATGATGAAACATATTAAAATAAACGTTACGGAGTGGTAATATTCGATGAGGTCAAACTCAGAAAAGAAATTCAATTTAATAATGATTCCCTAAAGTGGACGAATTTGTTGATTTCGGAGATCTCACGACTGATGTCCAAAAGAAACAATTAGCAAATCGTGCATTAGTATTTATGTTTATGCCATTTATTCAAGATTGGACTCAACCAATTGCTATTTCCGCTAGCAGAAATGCTACTCCAGGTAATATTCTCGTTAATATTCTTATACAAGTTACCCTACAATAATTAGAAGCAGGCACCTAATCATGGTGAGTAATTTAATTCATTTAAAGACACGTAAAATATCATTCAACTCTTTATATACTAACATTTTTGTAGGTTTTGTTTTCTGTCTCTGAATTTGCAACTTGTTACGAAAAGATTAATTACTTAAATACTGAACTTATAATTGCTTTCACGTTTCAGACCCCATTGTATTTTCTGTTACGGACATTCATAATAGTATTACCTGATAGAAGACTATTAATTATGAATAAGGGACTATAAAGATATGTAAGTTACGAATAACTGGGTTAAATGGAAGAAATTTTGCTTTTAAAAAGGACTACATTCAGTGTAACAAGTACTGAGAACTCCTTCCGAGTCACACTCATAGCAGTTGTGGCAGATCCGTGTAAACTCACAGAGTGCGTACACTATTTCTTCTATTCGTCCTGGTTCAATCAATTGGTCTGGTACTACTGGTACCAATTCAAAACATACATGAGCGACAATTTTGCCATAGGAAGAGAGCTATGATATGTATCTACATATTATCTTTCAAATGAATATTATTACTAATTTTTAAATTATTGTTATTAATTTTTTTTATACAGAGTTTGATTACTATTAAAATAGTCTTCTTTTGGTAACAGGTCTATAGGTAAAATCTTGTTGCAGGATCTAAATAAGGCTTTGCAGTAGCAAGCAATGTCTCAAATTTAATTTTTAACATGCAAAATCTTTCTTTAAACTGTAACTCTTGAAAATCAGTATTTATTCTTGGCCTGTTTTCCTCTGCCAATATATAAATTCTTCTTCATTCTCACAGCTTAAAGATTGTCATATTACATTAAAAATGTTACTTTTACACTTTTAAGAACGTTGACCAAGAACAAAGGATTGGTAGAAAACATGGTGGCGATTCTAACTATTTTACAAATGACAAATTTTTATACTAAAAATGAAACTGTTAGTAATTACTAGTGCTTGTCACTTGTGACAAATATACAAATACAGATTTATGCAACGAAAATTACTGTTTTTTTTTACTAATTTGTCGCTAGTAAAATATGAGTAGTAATTTTAGCTTTATGCAACAGGCCTCAGGCATCCCGTTTTTAATGTGATTGTCCCTTTTTCAGCCTCTTATACTCTGTCCCAAGAAAAATATGCTCGGGATGCCAAATGTCCTTTTTTTTTTTTAATTGTGTCCCATTTCCCTAAATTATTGTTAAAATAATTCTTTTTCTTTTATTTTATTTAATGATCACGTAAAACATTGATTAATTCTATACTGTTTCCACCAGATGTCACCATAATGAATTCAATAAAGGCCATGTTAATCACAAAACATCATTTCAAAAATGTGTCTTGCATGGACTTCTATAGTTTCCTGAAGGAAAGGCCAACACTTCTAGAACAAATTCACTCATCAAATAAATATGATGCTGATTGCACAGTTCATCATCATCGTCATGGAGAACAGGGGCGTATTTTGCGGACTACCGGGGCTACCGGCGGTAGCCCAAGGAAATTACAAAAGAAAAAGTTTATAATATAACATAATGTAATAATTTTGTATTATTAGTTTTACCACAGTAATTAAAATTAAAGTAATTGTTAGATTTATATGCGCTCTCTGCTCTCGAAAAGAAACAAGTTGTCAAGGCGGCATCACTGGAGAAACTGCTTGCTACGTGAGGTAGCCTGTGACCGTACCGCACACGCTGTCCTTCGCACAACTGCCCATCCCCCCGCTCTCTTCTGTTTCCATCGTGCAGTGTAAGGCCGGGTGAGTTTCCGCTCTCGTGATCGGTTTCTTCGCAGGCACGAAGCAACAATACGCTTAGCACGCTAGCTCATGAATGTGATTGTGTTCTTGCAGTGCAGTATTTTAAATTTGTGATTTGTTCGAGTGTCTAAGAGTTATATTAATTGTGAATTATTAAGTTTTTAATTTCCCAATTAAGTGATATTGTGAAAAATATGGCAGAACAAGTTTCTGGAGAGGTTCGTGTTGAAAATGACTGTGTAATAGAAGGTTTATTAAAAGTGCCTTTTAACCGTCGTACATACAACGAGGAAGTTGAAATTGTGAAAATGGAAAGACCAACTCCTGAGTTAAATTTGTCCATGGACGTAAAAGAAAAACAGCGTGAGTACACACGCCATTTCACTTCAACATCATATGGTAAGTGGAATTGGTTGTGTGGTAGTTCTAAACTGTCTAAACTATTTTGCTGGTCATGTTTGTTATTTAACTGCGAAACTAATGTGTGGTCAAAAGAGGGTTTTCTAATATCAACTCCCTTCGAACGGCAGTCCTAAAACACGACAAATCAAAAGCTCATATTTGTAGTAGCATGAACTTTGCAAACTTTGGGAAGACAAGAATTGATTTACAGCTAGATAAGCAAAAAGCTCTACATATCAACTAACACAATGCTCCTGTGGAAAAAAAATCGGGAGATTTTACTGCATCTTATTAATGCAGTCTGCTTTCTAGGAAAACAAGAATTGGCTTTTCGGGATCATAATGAGAGTGTGGAATCAGACAATAGAGGAAATTATATTGAATATTTAAGTTCCTTAAGTGAATTTGACCATTTACTGGCCAATCATCTTGAGAGTTCAACAGTATTTCGTGGTACTTCTCCCGCAATTCATAATGACTTAATATTTGCTATAAGTGGGGTTATGATAAAGAACATAAAATCTGAAATAGAAGAAGCACCTTTTGCGGCCATTGTTGTTGATGAAACAAGTGACTGCTCTAATCAGAGTCAATTGTCCACTGTTTTAAGATACGTCTATAGTATTGCCAATGTTCAAGAACGGTTTATAGGATTCACAAACGTCAGTTCGGGCAAAACTGCTGCTGCTTGGTTTCAGCATGTGGAAGGTGTTATAGCAGAATACAATGTCGGCAATAAGTTAATTGCACAGACATACGATGGTGCTTCAGTTATGGCGGGAAATATTAATGGCTTAAAAACAAAAGTTCAAGGAAAGTATCCTCAAGCACTGTTTGTCCATTGTTACAGCCATGTTCTCAATTTAGTTTTGCAACAAACTACTTTATCCATTCCAGAATGCCGCATTTTTTTTTTCAAAACACTGTCAGGTTTAGCTGCATTTTTCTCATCATCTCCTAAAAGATCAGAAAAACTCAAGAATTTATGAAAAAGAAACTCCCAAAAGTAGCACCAACTAGATGCAATTTTACATCTCGGCTTGTAAATACAGTAAAGTAATACAGAGAACAACTGACTGCTTTCTTTGAAAATATCATTTGTAATGACTCTGAAGAAAACTGGGTTGATGATGTAATTGTGCAGGCTCAAGGATATTTGTATTTTTTTCACACAGTTTCAGAATATATTTCTTCTTGAAGTCAATGCTAGAGTGTTCGCACATACAGATGTGCTCTACAATATTCTTCAGACAAAAAGTTTAGACATAGCATACTGCTTGCAAGAGGTATCAAAGTTAAAAAATACTATATTCGAGTTCAGACGAAGTGGGTTTCCGTCCATATGGAGTAATATGGAAAATGAAAATTCTTCAGCCAATACAATGGAACCAACATTAAAGCGAAGAAAAGGAGATGATGAATTGAAATACAGGCAGCTGTACTACAGCATACTAGATCGTATGCACATGGAAATTACTGACAGATTTTCTGATTATGGAAAGCTTCAGTTCACATATCTTCTAGATTCTCAAAAATGTTCTGCTTATAGAGAAAACTTCCCGAATGAGGCACTAAATTATTTCAGTCCTATAACAGTCACTTTGATCCAGTACATTTGAAAAATGAATTAAGTGTAATATATTCAGCAGAGGTCTTTGATTTTTCGAACAAACCTATCCATGAAATATTATCTGCCATATATGAAAACCAGCTGAACCAAGTTATTCCTGAAGTCCTTAAATTGGCATCAGTAGAAAGAACATTTTCTGCGTTGAAGAGAATAAAATCCTACTGTAGATCAACTCATACATAAGAACGTTTATCCGGCTTGGCACTGATGTCCATTGAAAAGTCATTTCTACAGAAACATCCCAAGCGGCCCAACTGTAATTTCAATGACGAAGTCATCAAAGTATTTTCGTCCCAATCAAGACATCTGGAATTCATATATAAATAGGTAAGGAATTTTATTATAGGGACTTTAAAATATATTTTGTGTAATAATAGGGTCAGTGGTAGCCCAGGCCCTTCAACCAGTATACGCCACTGATGGAGAATGTTAAAATAGTTTAAAGTTAATATGAGGCAAAACAATTTTGTTAATAAACAAGTTCAGAATACAATGACATGGATATAATGTAAGATCCAATTAATCTGAAGTATTTTTAAACAGATAAGTTAACCTAATTAATCCAGACTAGTAATATAAACACAATGACTTAAGCCAAGTATCCATGCTACTCTATTATGTACACTTAGCGGCAAAAAGAATGGGCCGACTCTTGGTCGATAGAAATGCTAAGTTCTATCGCGCGGTTCACTCGTGTAAAGTAACCCAGTGCAAGGCTTTGCTGTGGTGTCTCTTCATTGAAAGTCGTCCGTCTATAATGTAATAAACCTTACGAGCAGTGTGTGGCCCAGTGGTAAGAAGTCTGACATCCGTGCCAGAGGTTGTGAGTTCGCCTCCTGGTACGGTACAATTATTTTTTTTTTATTTTAACTTTTACTTAATTTATTAGTTTAAATGTGAAATGGCATTTGTTAACAAACTTCGTTATGCCTGCCTTGTAAAAATATTATTGCCCATCACCTGTGGGCTATTAATAGGTGAGACCTGGTCTATATAAACAAAAATACTTGTTTCACATCCTAAAAAAAACCAACGCATATCAAACACAAATAATTAAATTAACAAAAACAAACAATTTGTTAATATATCAACAAAACAAGGCTGTGGTGGGGACTAGCATCTCGTCCACAAGCCACCTGCGTCAACATCTGCCCTCATTCTGCGCGGCATGGAGTCCACAAGATTATGGAACAGGTCTAAATTCTTGGCCATCTTCTCCCTTGCATCTAGAACTCTGTCCCACAATTCATCAGGTGTCCAAACAGGTGGTTGTTCTGCCAATTAGAGCGTAGGATCCTTTTGACTGCAGCCCACAAATTTTGAAACGGATTCATATCTGGTGAATTTGGAGGCCAATCGACTGGGTCGACATCACGCCTCCTCATAAACCATCTTTGAATCCGGTTGGCGCTGTGTATGGGATGATTATCCTGCTGGAAGAAAAGTGTTCCTTCTGGATATCGTTTTCGGGCGGAAGGGATCATTACATTTGCCAAAATATGTTCGTAGACTTCTGCCGTAAATAGACCGTGGATGCATTCCAGAAGTCCTGCCCCATCGTATGACATCCACCCCCAACATGACCCTCACGCGAAGCGTATCGGTGGTCATTCATACAATAAACTGGGGCAGTACTATCATTGCTATTGGAGACAATTACCTGGTCGGAGAAAATGACATTTCTCCAATCGAAGTCCTGTTGGAGAGTAGCATATGCAGAATAACCTATGCGAACCAGGGCAATGAGTTATTGTTTCTGTGCCATCTTCAAGCGTAATGATGAGACAGAACATTATATTAACAGATAGCAGTATTGCTTGAAAGAGAGAGGGAGGTTTATTATTATTAGAGTTTGGGCATATTCTAAGATATATTGCCACATAATTATAGCTTTGCGAGACACATATGATGGCAAATTTGTAATAAAAAAAAAAAAGAAGATTGGGGGAGATTTGAATCTTGAGCTACTACTACTACTAACTTGTTCAATATACCAATGCCATAACAATTTACACTACTGCAACTGTTTATATCAGTTCGGCATAATACATGGTTTTCCTATTCATATTTGCTCCGGTCGATTTTGTAGTTATCAATTTTATTACTATTTCACTCTTCAAGGGCCCTGATGTATCTAGAATCAACCCACCATTCGATTTTATTACATATTTTAGTCTCTTAAACAAAATACAGCAAATTTAAATGGTTTAATTATGTGTTACCTAGTGAACTACAGCGTTGACGAGACGAGCATGCGCAATGTATGTCTCTGGAACTTAGAAATTGTCGGCCGGCCCATTCTTTTTGCCGCTAAGTGTACTTGCATAATTATTATAGCCTAGTTATTGAAAGCAATGTATTTATTACTTTAAAATAAATAAAACTGGACCTTATTGCTCATTGACATTATACTGAACATAAGTACTAATGTTTATATAAAATATTGATTCATGTCAACTTTAGTAAGTGTCCCGGTTTTTTATTTTGAAAATCTGGTCACCCTAACTGTATGTAGTTCTGAAACATGATGTTACATTCCAGGGCATGGTGGAATATTTTTTATTTTAGTAGGTTATTTTACAATGCTTTATCAACATCTTAGGTTATTTAGTGTCTGAATGAGGGAATACCCAAAACACATTCACTATGAAAGTCTGAAATCTCAGTGAAATTAGTTTGAAATTAATATTATTTTCTTTAAAATATTGTTTTTAGTTCCTTTTATGGGGTTTGCTTATGTAAACGTTGTCCATTAGATTTCTACACAAAAATCGTAAGAAGTAAAATCAGGGAAATGTGGTGACTATAATAATTGTAACACCAATAAGCCAATCCTTAAACACCGCTCTTGTTTAATTGGAGTGTCTACTGGTAACGAAAGTAACCAAAAAATAACTAATTTAAGTAATTGGAAACGAAAATGTAACGAATTTGAAGAACTCGAATGATTGTGGGTATGAAATTATGCATTTTGCTCTGCTTCACTTATTTAATTTAAGTGCTGCTGTCTGAGGTGTGGTGGTTGATAGTCAGCAATTACATATTCAAGTTCAAATGCTCAATCGATCATTTTATTGGTGATATTGGGCACATGGGTACTTTGCCAAGATGGTTTGGGTGTTTAAGAACATTAAAATGGCACATTGGAATAGCAGAATCAACCGGCCTGGATAATCCATTTATAAATGTCTATATTGATTCTATGTATATTTTTTAGATACAAAAGAACAATATTAATGATCAAATAAACAGGTCTTAGTTGATTTAACATGACGAGAACTTAATCATGATCTGAAGTTAACATGAATATAATGAACAATAAATTACAATCCGAAATCAGTATTACACAAAGGACAATTAATTATTGTCGAAACTCTATTGTTAATATCAATGCAATAAACAATTTACCATTCTCTGAAATTAATACAGTATGATATAGTTTGTTTCACATTTGACATGTAATCTCAAAAGGTTAGTCAAGCAGACACAGAGCAAGGCAATCTACCCTATTTTCCAAATTGCACCAATTCATTCCCCCACTACATTCCTTCCCTGAGATCAACTCTGCCTGTTGCTGCTTCACTTGCCTACTGCACTCAGTTCCAGTTTGCATCATCCCCCTCCCCCTTCCTTCTGTGCTTGCTTGATTAATGGTGCCCCACCTAAGATTAGGAAAGATAAGGATAGCCGCCTGTGAACAAATGAGGTTCAAATGGTGCCATTCGAATTCAAAATCTAATAGAGTCTAAAGACCGGGAGAGAAATTGGAAATTGGCTGCATAGCCATTGAAATGAAGATCAAAGAACTTGAGACAGGTCGTAAGATGACTGAAATATGATGCTGCAACGTTTTTACACTGCAATTAATTCCAATTACTGCCTTACCCATCTTACATACATTATTTTTCCCACCTCTGTTTGCATCTCCAAACTTTGTGTTAATGATGTCGTCACAAGTCCTACAATCTTATCTTGAAAACTTTTGCGATTACCTTTTCTAACAATGAAGCAAAGTCTGTTATTTTAGTGTTAATACTATTGGGAAGAATTGTACTAACACAAAGAAATACTCAGATTTCTTGTTAGATGCGTCAATACTTAGCATAACACATTACACACAATACCTTTGCTCTTAGCATGAGCTGCAGAATATTTTGGTTAATAAAGCTTCAAACAAAGCAGATATGATATGATAAACGAATGAGATTAATTAACAGATTTTGTTGCTGTTTTTCAATGTACTGCATTTAACAATGAAGCCTTTAGCAGTCAAGCCTTCCAGTATTTAGAAACAATTCAACTTTTATTGGAGGCAGCAGGGCAGAATGACAGATGTTTTTCGTCTCTATTACCTTCACTATTATATAAAAATTAAGATTGGAAAAGGAAATGTTATTGGCATGTATATACGAGAGACATTTTATATTGATTTACACTTTCAAATTTTGCGCTATCCATGGTCGGCCATTTGGCTTGGCAGTACAGTACAGAGGTATGTAATTCCTGCAACTACAGCGCATTTCCCTAACTGTTGTCATTACGTAAGTGGACAGCATGGAGAGTGCTGGACGACGTGGTTTCTGTGGGAAGAGGGTGTAAACAATGCAGATATTCACACGCAATTGGTGGCAGTGTGTGGTGAGCATACACAGTCACGAAAAACTGTGTACAACTGGGTGGATGGCTGGAAACGTCACAGTATTGATTGAGCTTTGGTCTCTGGCTCATGATAATTGAGCCAAGTCTCATCGCCAGTCACGAGTTTGGACATGAAGCCTTCTGGATCCTGACTGTGGCGCTGAAGGAGAACACTGCTCATGTCCTTGCGCTGTTGTCTGTGTGCTGCAGTCAGCAACTTGGGGACCCATTCTAAGGTGTTCATGCACTATGCAGTGCAGAGTGATTCTGGCAAGTCCTGTAGCCTCCTCCAGTTCCAAGAATGTGATGCACCTGTTCTCCAGAATATGCCGCTCCACTCTAGAGAAGTTTACTAACGTCACAGCCACTTTCTTTCCAAAACTGGTTCCCTTGTTTGAATGTGTGGCCATGTTTCCAGCCATCCACCCAGTTGTACATGGTTTTTTGTAACGATGCATGCTCACCACACACTGCAACCAATCGCCTGTGAATATCTGCAGTGTTTACGCCCTCTTTCCATAGAAACCACGTCTTCCAGCACTGTCCTTGATGATCACTCTCCATGTTGTCCACTCACATAATGACAGCAGTTGGGGAAATGCACTGTAATTTGCAGGAATTACACTCCTCTGTATCGTGTTGCCACCTGGGGGCAGACCAATGTGCTACATGCTTGCAACTGTAATGACAAGCCAAATAGCAGGTCATGGATGGTGGGAAATTTGAAAGTGTAAGTCAATATGGAACTCTCCTTGTATAATTCAATTTGCAACCCCCTCCCTTTCTCTAGTTCCTCTGAAAAGTTAAGGTTTGGCTATGTATCATTGTGACAGAAGTATTATTATTTTTAAGCAATGTTTCAATAAAAAGTTGTCTGGACTTGATTTTCTTTATAAAGCTTTTCAAACTCACTTGATGTTACATGTTTTAATGAGAAGGGGGAGAATATTGTTTACAGTAATTTTTTACTTGTGCACGAGGTTTCAATGACACAAAATCAAACCTTTCACTATGACTTTGTATCAATAATCCAGTAATCAACGCAGCAAAAATCTTATTTACTGGTACTTCGAGATGTCATGGGTATTATTTCTTTCTTCTACTTACAATTAGGGAATTGTGTATTATGATGATATAATCACAATATGTATCATATGAATAAAGACAATTTATTTCATTTTTATACATTGTGGTGTAATACTTAACAAAGCTTCAGATTCTCTTATACTTTCTGTGTATATACAATTTTGTTTTTTTTTTTTTATTATAATTTTTTATCGTATGAGTCTTCATTATAAGTGTATAGCATTGTACAAAAAGCATTGTAATATTCATAATATTGTGTAGTAAATAAATAAGCATATTCATAACAGCTTTTAATTTGTAGTTTCAATACATATTCTTCTTTGGTGTATAGGGCACTGTGTGGTGGTCATTGTATCCCCATTCATTATGCCCTTGTATATAACAACTCTTACAGTATAGATCATTGTCACAATCTATGCAACGAACAGTAGCATTTTCATTACAGATGATACACCATGGCAATTCTTCCTGTAAAATAAAATTATAATACACGTAAGTTTAAGATAATGAATATACAAACTATAGTATTTTTCCCCTCTAACTTTCTAGGGGGAAAAAACTATGTAATGTTCAATACAAATTACACATGAATCTTACATCATATCAATATGAAGAGGACTCAATTGTGATTCTCAACATGAATCATAAAATAACATGGAGTGCACAAAAATGTTACTTATTAAAAGACTACATATAGTGGTATAACATGGCAAAGCTGCTGAGTATGCCACTTATAAGCAGAATTGTCACATTAATGAAAGACATGTGACACTGTCAAACTGTGTTGAGTTTTACTATTACCACTATGCCCCAATTTGCCTGAGAATCTCCACCTCTCTCTTTCTGAATGCCAACTCTTTAGCAATATGCGAATAGCAGATTACACAAATAATATACTCTGAAGCTTCTCAAATTCTACTAATTATCATTTTCGGATATCATACATCAATACATTGCTCCTGGATGAATAACATTTGTGCAATCTCACATCAAGTGCTTTTCTTGGTAGGTCCACTTTCTGGCATGCCTGGCTTCCAAATTTGGGTGGGGGGGGGGGGGCACATCTCTCAGTCAGAGAGAATATGTTCTTCGATTTTTGTTACGTTCATAGTTCTGTGTACTAATAAAATATAAACAGAGTTGTGTCAGTCGATGCTATAACACTGTAATGCACAGAAGGATGGCTAGTATCAGCAATGTTACTCTGTTGTCAGCAGATGAAAAACTATTAAATAAGGGTAGGAAAATATAAAGTCAGTCGATGCTACAACATTGTAATGCACAGAAGGATGGCTAGTATTAGCAATGTTACCCTGTTGTCAGCAGATGAAAAACTATTAAATAAGGGTAGGAAATTATAAGGTCGATTATGTGTGTTCGGGAGTTGCTCATTCAAAAGGGATAAACCATTATTTAATGCTTGTGAAATATATAATTCTTCAGCAATATGTATACATGGATTGTCATTCATAGAGTGAATGGTCCATAGTGTATCATTTATATTGGTTAATTCGTGACCTTGTTCTATCAGATGCATTGAAAACGATTTTCGTCTACTATATTTGAAATCAGAAACATGTTCATTAAACCGGGTTCTGTAATTTCTGCTAGTTTGACCAATATTTGCTAGAGCAATTTTTGCATTGTAGCATATATATGCCACTATTTTTAAATTGATCTCTATTATGAAGTTTATGTTATTGTAATATAATTGTAATAACTTTGTTAATTCATATAGCTTATCAGACCCAACATGGTTTTCAAATTTACTGCTGTAGTTCTGAATCTCTCATGTATTGTGGGTCCCTATCACCACAGCATGGCACGTCCTCAGATTGTGGATAAAGGAGATGGCCCCCAGATATGGAGGGTAGCTTCGAATATATTGAATAAGCAGTCGTGAACAGCTGATAAGGGGTTGTCCTCCAGCTTGGGGGTTGGGCAAATGGCTAACAACCCATCACCGTAAAAAGCAGCTTGTTACAAAACCATACAATAGGCCTCGAAATGGGACTGATTCTCTGGCACGACCACAGCAAAGGAATAAGGTTATGAGATTTGGTACTTGGAACATAACTAGTCTTTATAGAACAGGTGGGGTAACATTAGTAGCAAAAGAACTAGCTAGATATAGAATAAGCTTCGTGAGAGTACAAGAGCGTAGGTTAGATGGGAATGGCATATCACAAATAGGAGATTACTTGTTGTATTATGGGGAAGGAAACAATGGGCCGTAAGAATAAAGTTGAGCATATCCTTTTACTCTACTATTTTGAAGGATGTGCTTCAGATTTTAATAATAAAATGCAGAGCAAAACCTTTTGCTCTTGATGACGCAATAGGAAAAGAGCACTTGCTTCACAGGAAGAAGCATTTGCTTGGAGCGCAACCTTTTGCTTCAGAATTAGAAAAAAATGTATGAATAAAGTGAAGCATATCCTTCTAAAAAGTGAAGTCTGGTCAGGAGCAGACTCATCTCTGTGGTTTACTGATGTGGTTGAATTACCAGTCGCATTACGTCGTGAAAAATACTACAAATTGCGTTGGTGTACTGTTGGGGAGCAGTATAAGAGTTTATATACATTTAATGAAGAAAATATCCAATGGATTACATCTCATTTTCTGGAAGAAACACAGGAGAGAAGAAGAGGGGCCCAAGTGCTAGCGTGCTGTCTGCAATCCCGGAGGCCCGGATTCGATCCTCGGCCAGGTCGTGTTGGAATTTGTGGTAGACCAATTATATGTTGCAAAGAGTTTTCTCGGGATACTCGCGTTTCCCTCTATCATTCCATTTCATCTATATCTGCAATAGTAAAAATAGGTTAGAGTGAATTCTTGGGAGTAGTACGGGTTTCCGATGCTGATATAGGAAGGGCTTGGAGCTCCGGCCGCTGGGGTTTATCGTCGCGAAACGGGACCTGGCCAACCTGTCAGTGTCAAATTCACGAATGCCACTCAGGTCACCTGTCGGATTTGGACAATCATCATATACAGGGCGCACAATGGACCAAAGGGTGCTCAAGTGTACGAATCTGTGTCGGGTCCAGCCCTCGTAAAACCAATCAGCCACCCAGCCAGCCATCCTTGGAAATAAAAATGAAGTTGTTTTTTTTTTTTTTTTTTTTTTTTTGCGGTTCATGGTCGATCGGAGATTCCAATCAGGTATTGCAGAAGAGATGGGTATACGTCGGACCACTATGAGTAAAACTGTTATTAATGTATTTAAATATAATGGAAAAAGCGAACAAATGGCTCAAGTTATCATCATTACAAGATATAACTGTTGCAAAACCTGAATAGTTATATAAATTAAATTTTCCGAGTGTAATCAGTGTATTAGACTGCACTCGTGCGTATTGCTAAACATACACAGCATGGTGGTATGGTGATAAAATTATGAGTAGGCCTATGTTGCAAGCTCCATGCAAAGCAAAGGAATGCTTGACTAGTGTTGCAGTTAGTTGGCTAGGGTCCGTTCTTGACTGTAGAATATGGAAAAATTCATCAGTTCGTGATGTGTTTAGTGGATTTAAAAATACTGTCCTATTCGGTGACGGCTTCGAACCATGGCTCATGGTATCATATCGAAATCGGATTTTTAAATAAAGAGACAATTATTTATCATAGAACGTTCCTTTGGCTAACTAGGCCTAAGAAGCAGGTTTCCCATTCTACATACTGTACAATTGCTGCCTCAAACATTCCAACAATCATATTGTTTGTTGCTTTGTTTTTCACTATGTAAGCTAGGAAGTACCTATATGATCATAATTATGACTTTACAGACAATATATAGGATTTAAATGAAAATGAAAATACTGAAGAGCAAGAGGAACCTGCCACTGGAAGGATTTCAAATACATTCACGTCACTGCATTGGTATAATTTTACTACTCGTATTTTATTGATGCACACAGATTAACGTAGAAACTTTAATTAACTATCAATATTTCTTATAGTAGATTTAATTATAATATTTAATAATGCTATTATGGGCACTTCAAAGACGCATGTTAAGAGGAATTTATTACTATGCCGAATTTTCTTACAATAATTTTTATAATTTTCTGAAATGCTGCCGCTTTTCTTTCCTTTTCACTTTTGGAACTTGTCACTTTTTTAAATATTCCAGGATGTGTAGCTAAAAATGTAATTGTACTTTCAAGGGGCACAAAGCTACCGCTGTCTGAATCGGAAGATGCAGTTTTAACCACGTGGAATCCTTATTTAGTTGTGATTGAAATGTAAAGTAAAAGTAAATCCATGGCTTTACAGCCCTGAAGGGCCAAGACCGACCAGCCGGCTGCTGGCCTCACGTTCACATGCCGAAGTAGAGGTGGACGATCATCCAACCAGAATGGAGGTATCGTGTGGTTAGCATGATGATCCCCCCAGCCGTTATAGCTGGTTTGCGAAACCGAATTTTCGCTACCTATCGTAGCTCCCCAAGTGCATCACGATGCTGGGTGGGCACGGTCCCATACACTGGCCGAAATTTCATGAGAGAATTTCTTCCCTCACGAGGACTCGAACCAGCGCGCATTCCGTAACGCGAGTCCTAGGCAAGATGCCTTAGACCACGACGCCACGGCGCGGGACTGTGATTGAAATGAGTGTGGTTTATTAGCATCAGAAGGAAACTTGCTATGTCATTGGGATATCTACCATTGCTGCTTATCTCATTTCTTTATGAAACCGAACACCCGCACTCAGCTGACAAAGAGCGCCGACAAATACACAGTACTGCAACATGAAACGACACAACAACATTCATGAGCACATGCTCCTGTCTTAGAAGCATAAGGTCGAAGGATAAGGTAGAGGTTATTCTTACACTTTGAAGCATATGCTTATACTTCAACCTCTTGCTTCGGAGCACATCCTTATACTTCAACCTCTTGCTTCGAAGGAAATCCTTCAGTTTTATTCATATGGCCCAATAATCACCAATTAGGAACAGGATTCTTTGTTCATAAAAGAATAAAATCAGCCGTAAAAAGGATCGAATTTATCAGTGACAGGATAGATGGTGCGATATCGTAGTTATAAATGCTCATGCTCCTACAGAAGAGAAAGACGACCATATAAAGCATAGCTTCTATGAGGAATGTGAACACACTTGATCAGTTATCTAGATATCACATTAAAATTTTATTGTGGGATTTCAATGCTCAAACAGGACAGGAGGATATTTTTAAACTCATTATTGGAAAAGAGAGCCTACACACGAGTAATGACAATAGAGTTAGGTTAGTCAACTTTGCGACATCAAAAAATTTAATTGTCAAAAGTACAACATTCTCCCATAAGGATATGCATAAATATACTTAACTTCGCCAGATGGATTGACACACAACCAAATAGATCATATCTTGATAGATAAACGAAGACATACTAGTATAGCAGACATTCGAACTTTCAGGGGGGCAGACTGTAATTCTGACCATTATTTGATAATTGAAGAATTAAGAGAAAGATTATCAGTAGCCAAGCAAGTAGAGCAACAAGTTAATATTAGCAGATTCAATATCCTGAAATTAAAGGACGAGGAAACTAGCAACATTATCAGATCGAAATTTCAAATACGTTTGCCACTTTAGGAAATTGAGACATTAGACGTTAATAGTGTGTGGAAAAATATCAGAGATAGTATCAAAATAGCATCTGAGCAGAGCATAGGTTATTATGAAACTAAGAAAAAGAAACCGTCGTTTGATGAAGATTGTTCCAAAGTAGTAGAAAGAAGGAAACAGGTAAAACTGAAATTCTTACAGGATTCAGTTGAGGCAAACAGAGATAAATATTTCAATGAAAGACGTGAAGCAAGTCGCACACTTAGGAATAAAAAGAAAGATTACTTGAAGGAAAAACTGAATGAGATGGAAACAAATAGAATAAAAACATTCGAGATTTATATAAGGACATAAAGGAATTTAAGAATGGATATCAGGCAAGGGTAAACATGATCAAGGATGAGAATGGTGACTTGCTTGCAGACTCTTATTCAATCCTGAACAGATGGAAAAACTATTTTGGGCAACTACTAAATGTACATAGGCCAAATAGAAATGATCCAGGCGAAATTCAAATACAAACTGCTGAGCAATTTATATCCGAACCTACACTTTCTGAAGTCGAAATTGTGATAGAAAATCTGAAAAAGGACAAGTCTCTAGGTTTCGATCAAATTCCAGCAGAATTAATACAAGTTGGTGGAAGCATATTATCTAGCGAAATTTATAAGCTTGTACTTGCTATTTGGGAAATGGAAATTGTACCAGAACAATGGAAGGAATCCATAATTGTACCTATTTTTAAGAAGGGGGACAAAACTAACTGTAGTAACTTTCGAGGAATATCACTTTTGTTGACACTGTACAAAATTTTGTCCAATATTCTTTTGAGAAGATTAATTCTATATGTAGATGAAATATTGGGGATCATCAGTGCGGTTTTAGGCGTAATAGATCGACTATTGAGAAGATTTTTTTATATTCGACAAATATTGGAGAAAAAAATGGGAGTATAAGGATACAATACATCAGTTATTCATAGATTTCAAAAAGGCATATGTCTCAGTTAAGAGAGAAGTATTATTAACATTCTTATTGAATTTGGTATTCCCAAGAAACCAGTTTGATTAATTAAAATGTGTCTCAGTGAAACTTACAGCAGAGTCCGTATAGGCCAACTTCTATCTGGTGCTTTTCCAATTCACAGGGCTAAAGCAGGGAAATGCAATATAACCTTTACTTTTTAACTCCGCTCTAGAATATGTCATTAAGAAAGTTCAGGATAATAGAGAGGGTTTGGAATTGAATAGGTTACATCAGTGCAAATTAAGCTTTCAGGAATAACTCCCTGTAAAGTTAATTTGAATAATTTCGAGGGAAAAATTGTTCCGGGGCCGGGTATCGAACCCGGGACCTTTGGTTAAACATACCAACGCTCTCCCACTGAGCTACCAGGGAACTCTACCCGACACCGATCCAATTTTTCTCCAATTAACTTTACAGGGAGTTATTCCTGAAAGCTTAATTTGCATAATACACGTCACTGTACGTAACAGAAAACCACAATTTAAAAAGTCACACAGAGTTAGTGTGCACTCAAATGTTGGTTGCTTGACTGTTGTCAGCCCACTTTGAGGTCTGTGGATATAGAGGGAAAAATTGGATCGGTGTCGGGTAGAGTTCCCGGGTAGCTCAGTGGGAAAGCATTGGTACGTTTAACCAAAGGTCCCGGGTTCGATACCCGGCCCTGGAACAATTTTTTCCTCGAAATTATTCAGGTTACATCAGTTTTTGTCTGTGTACAGTAGATGACGTGAATATGTTAGGAGAAAATCCACAAACGATTAGGGAAAACATGGAAATTTTACTTGAAGCAAGTAAACAGATAGGCTTGGAAGTAAAACCCGTAAAGAGAAAGTATATGATTGTCTCTCGTGACCGAAATATTGTAAGAAATGGAAATACTATGAAAATTGGAGATTTTTTCCTTTGAAGAGGTGGAAAAATTCAAATATCTTGGAGCAACAATAACAAATATAAATAACACTTGAGAGGAAATTAAACGCAGAATAAACATGGGAAATGCCTGTTGTTATTTGGTTGAGAAGCTTTTGTCTTCTAGTCTGCTGTCAAAAAATCTGTAAGTTAGAATTTATAAAACAGTTATATTACCAGTTCTGTATGGTTATGAAACTTGACTCTCACTTTGAAAGAGGAACAGAGATAAGGGTGTTTGAGAATAAGGTTCTTAGAAAAGTATTTGGGGCCAAGAGGGATGAAGTTACAGAAGAATGGAGAAAGTTACACAACGCAGAACTGCACGTATTGCATTCTTCACCTGATATAATTAGGAACATTAAATCCAGACATTTGAGATGGGCAGGGCATGTAGCACATATGAGTGAATCCAGAAATGCATATAGTGTTAGTTGAGAGCCCGGAGGGGATAAGACCTTTGGGGAGGCCGAGACGTAGATGGGAGGATAATATTAAAAAGGATTTGAGGGAGGTGGGATATGATGATAGAGACTGGATTAATCTTGCAAAGCTCGGATGAATTTAATTCCAGAAGGGAAAAACAAATCCACCCCCGAAATGATACAAATTTATTCCCATCCAAGCTTTACCAATCTTATTAGGTACACAGAAGATGCTTTCTTGGAAATAACGAAACCACGTTTTTTGCAGGCTTCTTTTATTTTCACTAATGTAAGGGTCGTAATGTACCCCTCCCAAAAAGGCTCAATTTTCTTGGCCATTGCTGCTGTGCTGTGAGACACTGTGCAGCCTGACTATGAAATCACTCACTACTGGTCTGTCATCTCCCACAACAGTTCAGCTATTGTATGACTCCTGACGCATATGACGTCATTCAAAATTTGTTTTCAGAGATCAGTTAATATTATATCTTTTCTACTATGAAATGTATTTGAAATTTCCGCCTCAGCTGCCATATTAAAATCCGATTGTTATTAATCGATTGGAAACTTGACTACAATCACAGTCTAATACATACAGTTGCGCAACTCCGACACTTTTTTTTTTGCCAACGCTCGACAGCTTATGCGACAGTAGCGCTCCAACAGCAGTTAAGTTAAATGTGTGCAGCATACATATAACACAGCAGAGAAATGATACTGTGTAGTTTGATATTTTTATAACTTACAATAACTGTATATGATTCTTATTAATTTTATTTTAGAAACCTACAAGACTCTTACATCCACTTAATCTGAAAAAAGTTATAAGTTCGAGAAATTGAGAATAAACTTAAATCCTTCTGCTTCTTACTTTCAAGTGAATCATAGTTTGAGATATATAATTTTTCGAATCTGGATGGCAAATTCAGTTTATTTCTATTTCAGTTTGAGTGAGAAGAGTACTTGCAAATTGAATGAAAGTAGTTTGTTTGACCAGGCAGTGATTTTTTTTTTTACTTTATTATGTTATTTTACGACGCTTTTTCAATATCTGGGTTATTTAGCGTCTGAATGAAATGAAGGTGATAATGCCGGTGAAATAAGTCTGGGGTCCAGCACCGAAAGTTACCCAGCATTTGCTCGTATTGGGTTGAGGGAAAACGCCAGAAAAAACCTCAACCAGGTAACTTTCCCCGACCGGGATTCGAACCTGGGCCACCTGGTTTCGCGGCCAGACGCGCTGACTGTTACTCCACAGGTGTGGACCCAGGCAGTGAAATTAAAGTCTTTTGCCACAGTAAGCGAAACAAACACAGAATTTACCAGTTGATTAGCTAATAAGAAATTGACAATGTTCTTCAAAAGTTGTGTCTCAGAAGATCAGTATTCAGAGCTCTTAAAAATTGTTCAGTTTTACTTTTCTCTCCCAGGGCATAATGCTAACGTAGAGAGGGTATTCTCCTTAATGAACACTCACTGGACTGAAGACAGAAGCAGATTAAGTTTGGCATCAATAAGGGCAATTCTTGATATTCAATACCATATGTCAGATATTAGTTGTAGTGAATTTTATAAACTGATTACAAGTAGCAAAATGTCGAAGTATCTAGATTCTGTAAACAATCTTCTGAAAAGTGTGCTTGGTATAAGAAAATCTAATGCTCATAAAGTTTAAAGTATGTGAAATTCTTAACAAAGTGTCAAAAATCAAAATACATAAATGTTCCATAACAAGGTGTGAATTGTACATCAAGTTCTCAAGTAGTCTAATAAAATACTGACGTGCAATGTACTGACATTGTACCATCATTAGTAAAGTAGAACTCATAATAACTTAACCCCGTACCTTTGTCCCGGTTTTATAGAAAATAATTATGGCAACTCTACCAATATGTGTAAATTTGATGTATTTTTAGTTCATTCATCAACATGTCTGCCACAACTCCGATACCCTGCAGGACCAGATCTGCCATTTTTTAAATTATCCAATTGACTATACGTATCAACCACGTTTAGGAGTGTGCTCATACGCGTGTACTTGGTCTGAATGTACTCTTATTGTGTCAACATGGCTTAAGCTTCCATTCACCTATGCCATGCTATAAAACTAAATTTTATAAATACATAGGCTTAGTACTTTCTTTTTATGATATTCATATTTATGACTTTCGTATAGCAATGTGAAATATATATTTTTACGACGCTTTATCAACTGCTATGGATATCTAACTGTCTGAATGAGATGAGCTCAGGGTCCAGTGCCAAAAGTTAATGGGTTGAAGGCAAACCCCGGAAAAAACCCTCAACCACGTAACTTATCCCAACCAGGATTTGAACCCAGGCCCGCTAGTTTCACCGTCAGATGTGCTGTTACTCCACAGTGGTGGACTGAAATACTTATTGTACCGAAGAACTATGAAGATAGCAAAACTTCAGCACTACTCGTTTTGACGTCATTTTACTTCCATTGTACTGATATAAATTCAATTATAATATCACGATTCTTACCTCTTATACAGTTCTTACCTCTTGATCTTCTGTATTATCCTCTAAAGCAATTTTATTTTCTTCTTCTTCCAATGCTATTTTATCAAGAACCTGTTAAAATACAAAATCATTTATTATAATACTTCAATGTAAACAACTTATTTCCTACTTCAACAGTTTTTACCTTTATCTATCAAATACTTAAATTATGTTCGTTTGCAGGACTTGGTCATCTTATCCTCTCCCCGAAATTTTCACTTAAATTCATTTTCACTACAACTATTTATGAAAGATTGTGGGGAAGACTATCTCCATTATGTACTGATATAGGTAATAATATATTTATTTATTTATTTATTCTGGTGTAGTTAAGGCCACCAGGCCTTCTCTTCCACAACACCAGGAATACAAATACAATAATAGAAATAAACAGAAAAAAACACTATATACAAAGTAAAGCTACACAAGAAATAAAGAGAGAGAGAGAGAGGAAAAAAACACTATAAACAAAGTAAAGCCACACAAAAATATACACAGGTTGCAGTCATACAAACTTTAAATGAGTGATTAAGTATCATAATTAATTGTATCCTAACTAACTAACATAAACAAGAAACTTGCAATTTTAATCTAGATTAAAAAAGAAAAAGAAAAAACACAAATCAATACTTCTAGCAATACCTAAACAACATTAACTAAGACAAAATTTTCCAATTTAATTTTGAATTGTGATAAAGTCTGGCAGTCCCTGACCTCATTAGGTAACGAATTCCAGAGGCGAGGTATTTCTACAGTATAGGAAGATGAGTATAAAGACGTTCTATGATGAGGGATAGAAAGAAGTGCTTGATGTCGGTTTCGAAGAGTTGTAAGAAATTGAAAGCATGATAACAGATAATTTGGAGTAGAAGTATGCATGATTCTAAACAGAAGAGACAGTGAATGTAATGTTCTTCGTTCCTTCAGATGCACTCATGAAAGCAACTGGAGGGAAGGTGTTATATGGTCAAATTTACGAGTATTGCAGATGAATCGTATGCACACATTATGAACATGTACATTGTAGTCTCTCAGCTAAGAGTGAACTTATATTAGTTAGCAAGGAATCGCGATAATCAAAATGGGGCATTACAAGCGTCTGAATAAGATTCTTTTTTAGACTAAGTGGTAGAAATTCTTTCATATGAAACAAGGAGTGAAGTTGAGAAAATATTTTTTGCAAATGTATGTTACTTGAGTGTTCCAATTTAGATCACTATCCATAAAAAGGCCAAGATTTTTAATTGTTTCACTGTATTTAACAATAATCCCATTCAATATTATATGTGGTATAGTACTACCAGAGCGTTTAGAATGGAAAGTGTAGTAACTCGGCAAGGGTCTAATGGGACTTTTAAACCCCCTAGTGCCACGGCAACTGAGCGAAACATTGGCATGGCGATCGTTCTAAGATTGCAGTTTTCCTCTTAATACTATGGACAGAGCAGGTAAAACTCGTTCTGCTATGGAATTAAGAAGATATTTCTTGTGGTATTTGGGTGATTTTTATTGTGCCATTTATGTGAGCGAGTAGTAATAAGCCTAATTGTTTCGTTCTTGATGTAAATCCAATTATACTGTATACTCTGTAAGGAAGAGACGTTTATTTTATCCATCCATAGAATAGACTATTTTTCAGAAGTGGTGTAGAGCAATTCCACGAACAAAGAAAACTGTATGCTCGTTCTTATATCTGTGATATCCGTTTTTCTGCGGTTTTGATTGTGATTTTTTAAATTATGATTTATTTAACGACGCTCGCAACTGCAGAGGTTATATCAGCTTCACCGGTGTGTCGGAATTTTGTCCCACAGGAGTTTTTTTTTACATGCCAGTAAATCTACTGACATGAGCCTGTCGCATTTAAACACACTTAAATGCCATCGATCTCGGCTGGGATCGAACCCGCAACCTCGAGCATAGGAAGCCAGCGCTATACTAACTGTGCTACCAAGGGCGACTTTTGATTGTAAGAGCCGATAAATTTATTATTGCCAGTAAAGAGGTAGGACTTCCACGCAAGAACTGGCGACCAAAACCGTATGCCATAACACAATTTTCCCAAACTTGCCTCGATATCTTAAAAAAAGAAAAGAAGAGAAAATATCCAACGAAGAGGACATCAATCCTTTCTCATAACAATGTACCCTTACCAAATACCATCTGGCTATGACCAATTCCATTGAAGCTAAATAATCCAGCAGTTGATACAGCATCGTTGAATCTGCAGTGCTTGGGAAAAGTGACATAAGTCACTTTTCGCAAACCTTTTTTGATAATTTATTGACAACTTACACTGGTTTATGTCGATTTGATTTTTTTCTGTATGAATTATTGTAATGGGAGGAATAACTATGTATTTTTTTCCAAGCGAACAGATGTTCCGCAAGTTGTCAATAAATTATCAAAAAAGGTTTGTGGAAACTGACTTGTGTCACTTTTCCCGATCACTATAGAAATATCCGAGTAAAAAATAATTGGATGTGACACGTGACACCTTAGCTAATCATGCACTTGTATGCATTTATATGCCATTACTCCACACCTGAATGCCCAAAATTATGTCTAGTTACATTGACCGTAATTCCTTCCAGTGAATGAAGTCCAGACCAGCATTTCAGCTGTTTAGTGTGACTTTTTCAAAATCGATACATTTTTTAGAGTCATAAACTATGATGGGTTCGAGGAAAGTGAAAATACAAAAGAATTCAAAGGTGAATGAACGACCTTGCAGATACGCTGAACTCAAAGACTCCCTCGTCTGCCCTGTACAAAGGATTCTAGCATTACACGATTTTAGAAAATATATGACACGTAATTGACAATACAAAGAACACGTTTGCCTAAGAAAGAACCTTGAATTATTTAGAGTGACAATTCAGAGCACTAGCAAAAAATTCTTGTGGGATAGCAGATTTAAATATATTCTGACAGAAAAAAATTAACTAGGATCCTCTAAAGCGACATTTTCGAATTAGAAAATGATTATCATGTGATGATTACCATAGACTTTCTACACCTAAACATTTTTCAATCTATGTGCTGTATTAAAGTGCTAATTGTGAACTCCTAATTGAGTCCAAGCACCTAGCTTCTACTTCATTAAATATGCATGTTTAATTATTAATTATTTTATTTTTAATAATAGCACTTTAGTCGTAATTAACGTAAAAGTTAATTCGGCAACAAAAGTACAGTATAATTCTACTTTGCATCTAGGCTAGAACTTAATCTGGTTTACAATTTCATTACACTTGTTTATTACGTTTCCACATCATAAGAGATTTCTAATCGAGCATATGAGAAAGTAATAGATCTCATGGAAAAGTCGTTAATTTAATATTCTCCAATAAGTAGCATACAACTACTTAATACAGTGCTACCAAATTGTTTTAATTTTACAAAACACAAAATAACCTAGGTATTTAAAAAGATCAAAACTTACATTAGCATAGATATAATATCGAAGCTTAATTTACGAGTAAGTTGCACGTAATATTTCTTGTTCCCCTGAATTACGTATAAACCAGATACAACTGCAACTAATGACTAAATAGTAGATAAAAACTATTGGTGAAAATAAAGTGTCTCCTTTATTATATCACATTTTTTCTTGTGTATAAAAACTATAATAATGCGTATTTTATAATGCCATAAAAAAATGCTGTACTTTTTCTTGCGTATTTTTGGCTGAAGCCGGCACAATATTCCATTTTTAGGTTAATTATTATATTTACTATTCAGGGTTGTGTTATATAACTCACAATTTCTTAATGTAGTAATATTACATTTTTAAAAAGTAAAATATTGTAACTAAAACTCTACAATACATCCTTATCTAATGGGTTATTTTTAAAAACCTTTTGCATTCGCTTGAATAGCCACACGGCGACAAACCACTGAACTAGAGGAAGTAACGTCACTTTCTCTTCTACCCGCTCTGGTACTACTATCAAGAGTGCTTCATAGACGATTGCGATTTCTCTGGATTTAACCTTAATCCAATTTGTGTGTCCACAGTGAAATCGAATTCAAGTCTTCGTTTATTTTATTTACTGCGTCACTAGTCTCGTCAGGGTGGAAATGCAAATAAATTTGCAAGTCGTCAGCATACATATGGTATCTGCAGTGTTTTATCATATTAGTCACGTCATTAATATAGATCATGAAGAATAAAGGTCCGAGAACTGATCCTTGTTGAATTCCAGATTTCACGACACACCATTTTGAACAATAATCGCATGCAATGACATATTGTTGACGTTCGCGAAGGAGGATTCAAACCAAGTAACAGAACTTTCAGAAAGATTCCGAAGTCTTCATTTACGTAATAGAAGGTCCGTGTCAACTGTATCAAATGCCTTACTGAAGTCAAGTAATGTCAGTAATGTGAATTTACGTTCATCCGTAGCTTCACGTATATCCTCATTCACTTTTAGTAGTGCTGTAGTCATACTATGTCCATTTCTGAACCTGGATTGGTCTTAGACAAAAAAAAATGACTGGCTGCATACACTAAGTCCCCTCCAGACTCCATGAGAGCTGAGGTTTACACGTGAAGGAATTTCTTAAGGGTCCTATACATACTCAGTTAAATGATGCAGTTTATCATGTGTAAAGTCATACCTGACAGATTAACTGCGTAAATTGTGCAGTTTGTACCGGTAATAATGCAGGCCTCAGACCTGCACTAATGGAGCCACTTTTGTGACGATAAACTGTGCAGTTCACAGTTAACCTGTATGCTTCCTCAGTCTATATTCCACCACTACCGAGAAAGATGCTATAGCCTACTCACTCAGTGCTGTTTTAACACACTGGCAAACCCAGCGGCAACAGATTATAAGGGAGGGTCTCAAAATATTGACAGTAGTAATAATAGTAGTAGCAATAATAATAATAAAAACAATGGAAGAGACTAGTTAAGTGCTTTGTGTGGAGTGTGGCATTGAATGGTGCAGAAACATGGACATTACGACGAAGTGAAGAGAAACAACTATAAGCATTTGAAATGTGGATATGGAGCATATGAGATGGACAGACAGAATAAGAAATGAAGCTGTGTTGGAAAGAGTGGATGAAGAAAGAATGATGCTGAACCTGATCAGAAAGAGGAAAAGGAATTGGCTGGGTCACTGGCTAAGAAGAAACTGCCTACTGAAAGATGCACTGTAAGGAATGATGAATGGGAGAAAAGTTTGGGGCAGAAGAAGATATCAGATGATAGACGATGTTAAGATATATGGATCATATGCGGAGACAAAGAGGAAGACAGAAAATAGGAAAGATTGGAGAATGCTGGATTTGCAGTGAAAGGCCTACCCTTGGGCAGAAAAATATGAATGAATGGATAATAAATATATAATGAAATTAAGTTTTTATTTCTCGAGTAAACTTTCATTCATTCAATAGTACTGGTATTGTTTGTTGCAGCCTCTCTGTCCTACTACTTCACATCTCTTGCTGTCTCATTGTGTCCATGCGCACCTTCTGTTTAAGTACCACATCTTATTCTGTATATTCTACACTTTCTTTACTTATGCTTGTCAGATAGCACAGATGAAGAAGGAAGCAAACAACAAATTGCAGCCCTTCTTTCATCCACCATATTTACATGAGAATACTCAGAACTGAACTGATGATAAATAATAATATTGAACTGCCCCCTATTGAGGGTAGCCCTTACTGAAAAAAAATTAATATACATATGTAAACATAGATATTAAATTTTAAAGGAGGGAAACAAAGAAAAGGGCGTGAAAAATTACAATTGCTATTAATGTGGCACCATGTGATTAACTAGGATTTGGCAGGATTTTTTTAACACAATTATCACAATGTCATCCCTCAGAGATGTTGACAGAGCAAACTGCCATCGAAATTCTTCGAAAAAAGCTGGTATAGTCCCTCAAGTACCTATGAGCAAGCCGAATACCTCAACGTGAATTAAGGCATATTTCAGCTTGAAATAGTTGACTGTAAGCTCATAGATCGACTTCTTCTCAAGGTGGACCTCTAACTGATGAACCTGATGGAAAAACATAGTTGTACCCACACACGTCCAGTTCAATTTTTCTCTCACAGTTCTTTTATGCAGTTAAACTGAGGATGTACGGAGCCTTTTATGCACGGCTCTGCTCTGTTTTTCCTTTTTGTTTGTTTGTTGCTTTTTCTGTCTGTTTATAGGTCAAGTGTTATGAATAGTCTAGAACGAAGATATATTCAAGGAGTAAATTGGGTATAAAATAAACATCCTTTCCATAGTTGTGTGACTCAGGCACTGTCCAAAATTTCACACTACAGGAGAGCAGTCATTTTTGTGTCTAAGGCTGTACATAGTTGTGCCATAATCTCTCCAATCCAAAAGTAAAAGAAGAGAAAAAGATAAAACATACCCAGGTGCTGTTACTCAAAAAAGTATTGAGCACTCTCTTGAGGCCTGATACAGTTCTTTTATTACATCTTTGCCAGTGAGTGACCGGTAAATTTCAACTGGACTAACTTGGTCATGGGCGTCAGAGCATTAAAAGCATTGCAAACTTCTGCTATCTCTCTTCCCCTTCACTGTAAACTGTGACATTGCGCAGAGGTATAATAAAAGAACTGTATATTGCTAAGTCCATTTGCTTAAAAGCTCATTTATTAACATCAAGTTAAAGTGATTCTTATGTTTCAGCAATATTATTTTTCAGAAGAAATTCGAAATCAAGCTCCTTTGATACAGCTACTTTCTGTCCTATGTGGTTAATACGCATAAGATCCAAGTTCGAATCCTAATGTCCGTGTATATCTTTATTTAAACTGTTCTATAGAGGATTCCACATTTAAAAAAAAAAAAAGCATGGAAAATATGTGGGCTGTTCCATCAACTATTTATAAGCCTTTTCTTGAAATCCCAGTTCTTGTTCATCTTTACACCGAAAACTGCCTTGGCCAAAACAAGAACCACACAGCTTCAAGAATTTGCCTCACACTTACTGACACAGCACCTTTAAAGTGATCAAGCAATTTTTCCCTATAAGGGGACACTTGTACAATCCTTCTGATTGGAACTTTGCCATAATCAAACACATCCTATTAGAAAATGTGATAGAATCTACACAATAAAAAATTATATGCCCTTGTTGCAAATTCCTCCAAGATATTGTGCCCTGCACCCTGACCATAGTGGATACTGTTCAAGCTGGTAGAGCAGATTCTACAAGAGATCAACTGTCTCACTTGAAGCACAAGGCAGACCACGTACAGAGAGGTTACCTTTAAACATTTCAATACTTCGAGTACTCATCAGAAATGAAAGGCGTGTTATAAGCAACTGATGAGATCAGTACCTCAGTAAATATTCATTCATTTCGGCTGAAAAAGCCTGAAATAGTTGAGTTGCCATCTATGAAAGCATATCCTGCAGAAAAAGTACTGATAAAAGATAGTAAAATCAACAACTTGAGAAAGGTTTATGAGTATATTGCTCATTAATTTAAATACTTTCATGATGAGATTTTCTTGTGGCCAACATCTCAACACATTCAGACTGTTGAGATGATACTAATACTCTCTACTTTGTAGGCTCAAAAAGTAGTGTTTTCTTTTCTATATTTGTTTTCAACATGTTTTTGTTCATACCTGAAGCAATACATGATTATCAGCAGAATAGTGTATTTCATGTATATTTTCCCTCAATATATCAGAAGAGTATCATCATTCACTCGACAGATTGTAAAAAGGTACCCAAGTCAACCATTTTCAAAACAGAACTTCTCCATTGCAACAGAGTTAAAATTACGAAATACGTCCATAAAGCATCAGCGCGTACAGCTGAAAACCTGATTCCGATCCCAGTGCCAGAGAGAATTTTTCTCTGTTCTACCCATCCTTTACCATATGGTAATGCAAAATACTTGCATGGAAATATCATATGTACTTTGGTATATCATAATAATATGATAAGCATAACTAATCACTTGGTGATTCAAGACAGTCCTCATTCCTTTGGATCCCGGCCACTTGGTCACTCGTAATGAGTGCACCTCTGTACATAGTGTATTGGACATTGTGCCACTGTCACATATTCTGTGACACAGTACATGAGAGTAGGCCACTAAGGGAAATCTGAGAAGGATTCAATCTGGCATCAAAACTGGAATCCGATGTGGCTTAATGGATAAAGCATCAGCACGTAGAGCTCAAAATCCAGGTTCAGGTCCCAGTGCCGAAGAGAATTTTTCTCTGTTCTACCCATCCTTCACCATATAATCAAAAGGTACCAATGTAAACATCAGCCACATTGCTATCACTCTTTATAGTTAAACACATTAGATATACCCACATATACTACTTTGATCTAATGTGACATTACTAGTTCTTCCTTTTCAATTTCGTATGTGTTAATTTCACATTCTTTTGGATGCAATACTCTGAAACCTTTCTTTTTATGAATAAATAATTAATGTATGTGTTGTAAATTAATTATTCTGCAACATCCTAGAGAAAACTAAGTAAAAATTAAAGTTCTTGCCTGTGAAAATGCAATAAAATAATTTAAACTTTGTTTCTTTCATTTCAGTAATTCATATATAAAAAATAAAGTAATAAGTTTCCTTTCATTTTGTACACAAATGATTTCTATATCAAACTCAACTGTTAAAAGAATAAAATCTCGCCCCTTGCACTTTTCAAAACTTGGAAATAATGTCACTTTCACTTTGCTGACCTATCAAGCACGAAGGAGGGTGAATAACTATAAATAGTAATGGATCCAGTATCCACCTTCCATTTTGGATCAACAAGCCGTTATTCTCTTTTGAATAACTTCAGACACAAGTGAAAACCGTTTAGTCTCAGCATGATTTGGCACATCTTTCACTGAAAATCAAGCATTCTTCAATCTTTCCTATTTTCCGCCTTCCTCCGCATATTATGATCCAGGTATCTTAATGTTGTCCACCATCCAATATCTTCTTCTGCCCCGAACTTTTCTTCCATTCACCATTCCTTTCAGTGCACCCTTCAATAGACAGTTTCTTCTTAGCCAGTGGTCCAGTCAATTTCTTTTTCTCTTCGTGAACAATTTCAGCATTATTTTTTCTTCACCCACTCTTTCTAGCACAGGTTCATTTTTATTGTCTGTTCATTTCACATGCTCCACTGTTCTCCATATCCACATTTCAAATGCTTTCAGTCGTTTCTCTTTACTTCACTGTAATGTCCATGTTTCTGCCCCATACAATGCCACACTCCACACAAAGCACTTTACTAGTATCTTCCTTAGTTCTTTTTCCAGAAGTCTGAAAAAGATGTTCCTTTTTCTATTAAAAGCTTCCTTTGCCATTGATATCGATAGCTTACCATCTTTGGTTTTCCTCTGATAACCATGGTCTTTGTCTTGTTTGCATTTATCTGCTCACAGCTGTCATTTAGCTCCAGCATGTACCTTAGTATCGTCTCTTCCTCTGCTAACAATGCCATATGATCAGCTAAGCTTATGCACTATATTCTTCTTCCTTTTACCATTACCTTTCCCATGTTCTAAAAACAGTTCCTCACTAAATCCTCCAAGTAGATATTGACCAGGGTAGGGATAATGGACATCCTTTACATACTCCTCTCCCTATTCCACTTCTCTTTGACATTTCTTCTCCTATCCTGACTTTGACACGTTTCAAATAAAGGTTACAGAATAGCCTCTTCTCTTTCCAGTGCACTCTGGCAAAAGCCTTTCCACGTCCACAAATATTACATACACTTCTTTATGTTTCTCTAGATATCTTTTGCTGATTGTTCACAGCAGTCCAATTGCATCTCTCTTATCTTTTCGCTTCCTGAAGCCAAATTGAGGAGCGTTTTTGCAAAAGTCGATAGATGCAGAAATTTTCGAAAGTGAGTTACATATCGATATCGTATGTTTTCTACCTCCGGAATCGATCAATGAAATCAGATTTACCAAAACTTGATTCATACCGTATGTAGAGACTAGCAAACCTTCCAGGTTTTTTCAAAACTCGATAGATCCTGTCACTTAGTGTAATTTCTGTAAAATCTTGATTTCTGCATCTATCGAAATTTGCAAAAACGCTCCTCAATTGCTCTTCTTCCAACTCTCCTTCCATCCTAGATTATAAATGTCGATTCAGTATTCGCAGGAGAATCTTCACTGAATGCAAATTCAGGCTGATAGTACTGAACTCATTACATTGCTTAGCATTATTTGTCTCCTGAAATCTTCAGGCCATTCGCCTTTCTCATAAATCTCCTTGTCTTCGCCCAAGCATTTCACTAATTGAATGGAGATTTCATAAACTTCTTTTACTTTCCATTCTTCATTTCCCTAAGAGCTTAGTTCAACTTCTTCTCTTAGAACAGAAGATCCTTTTCCGTCTTCTGATACAGCTGTTTCATCTCCGTCTTCTGATACAGCTGTTTCATCTTCTATACCTAAGTCATCTGTACAATTCTCTGTCTTATATTAAAGTTACCAGAATTTTTTCACAGTTTTCAGGAGCAGATATCGACATATAAAATATACTTTTAAAATTTCCTTTAAATTGTCGTTCACTTATATTGTTTTACGCAATTAAAAAAATTCTGGTACTCATTCTATTTACAGACTAAAGTACTGTCTTTTCTGAAGAGTGAATTTTTTAAGAAAATCTTATCTACTCGTAGATCTTTTTTTTTTTTTTCCTAGAAAATTCCTCACAGGTCATTTTTGAAGCATGGTTCAAACAGTTTCTAAACTCATTATGTATTTTTGAGATATCCATAGCATGCTCAGTAAAGAATAAACTTTCCATTGAAGCATTACTTCCAGGAAAACATAAAAATATTTCAATCAACAGGGATCATTTTCTCAGAAAAAAATAAAATTAAAATGTCATTCCATTTTGAGCAAAAGGTAGCATTTTACTTCATTCAATTTTGTCATTTTCTCTGAAGTCACATATTTCTTCAAGCAAGAAATTTCACCAAATAAATTATCTTCATCCAGGTCACGTCTATCTACATTTGAAGAAAAATAATGGACTGTCTCTTCAAATTTCTCTCTTTCTAGAAATCTTATCTTGTGAATAACATAGGCACTGGAATATTCAACAGCACTTTCATAAAATCCATAAGAGCGACTGAGAATTCTGTTGTGAAATAAGAGCCACTTCTTCTAAAGAAACCCAGAAGTTGTCTTATTGATAGCGGAATAGGTTTTTCTTCTTTCCTGGAGTTTAGTTTTTTTATTAACTTAGATGACAATCTCGCCTTCAGTTTTGATTATGTAATCATGATAAAACTGCAAAGTTGCATTAATAAAATTTATCACAGAAATGTGCAAGGATCATTAAACCATACTAATAATGAACAATGAAAATCTGGGGATATCTGGGGACATTACAGGGACAGAAAGAAAAATTCGGGGACATCTGGTAACCTTATCATATATAGCTCTTCTACATATTTACAAATTCTGTTCCTTTGGTCTTTAGAATTTACTTTAAGAAGTTACTGTCACTGAACACCTTCCACTCCATATATCCTTCCCAGCTTTGTTCTTGTGTTGTTTTAACAATTTTTTTGTTACTTTGCTTCATTTCTTCTTACATTCTTTTTCTACTTCTGCATGATTGTGATGCAAAGTTTTTATGTAAACTTTTTGTTTCACTTTTACTGCTTTTCAATATGTATTTTCATTCCAGATTTTTATACATTTCTTTACTTTCTTCTTGTTGTCTTGGGTCCAAGGATTTGAATGCTGCTGATTTTATTGCTATTAAATTTGTTCCATTCTTCTTCGATATCTGTTGTTTCTTCTTCCTATGTTCAGAAAGGATTTCAAGCAGTCGGTAACCCTCCCACGTGAAAATTGAACTACACATCAGCAGTCAAGTGTCGCCTGCTTCACTCAAACTGACAAATGAATGTTAGGACCATTATTCTTCTATTCCAATTTAAGTTGAGGAAACTGCTCTTAAATTACAGCAAACTGAAAAGAGGATCAGTAATTTTATACCTTCTGGATGGTCTCCTGTACTTCTTCATCTGAGCTTTCTTCACGTTCTTCACCTTGCTTCTCCTCTGATAACATTACCTTCAGTTTTGCTGCCGGCTGACTGTAACATATAAACACCACCATTTAGTATCTGTTTCTTAGAAATTCATTACTATGACAATGAAATGAAAATTTGCACCCATCCTTAGGTGTGGAAGAGAACTACCGTCGACCAGGGTAACTTTACACATTTTAAGAATTTCTGGTTACAGGATCTCCTTAATAAGGACACACAATTCAGACTACTACACACATGTGCTGTTGTCACATAGAATCAGTTCCATGGAGTTGCTACACATTGTCTCTAATGTGCTCCCATCTAAACATTTTTTCTAGAAATGTGTAAAGTTACCCCCTTATGTAAAGTAACCCTGGTCGACGGTACTGAATTTAGACTAGTAATGATCTGTTAATACAGTTTAAAATATAAATGATAAGAGTTCATACTAAGGTCGTGTCCTGCATGGGGTGCAGGGCCGACCACTTCAAGCAAATTCATGCTGCATCGCATCTCAGTGTGTCCACCTTGCTACTCCGGACAGCAGCGATGATATCATGAGATGTTTGGTTAATCGTGACAATAGGAGGACAAGGGATTTCTTGTTACTAGACAACCTGGGTGCATTTCTTGTTTCAAAGAAGAAGAGAAACTCACCAAGTCTACATGGAAAGACAAGAATACAGAGAATTTCATAATCTTTATCCCGTTCTCAGAAAGTTTCCAAATAAGTTCAAAGAGTAGGCCTACATAAGAATGACAGTGACGACTTTTAATTACATGGTGAATAAATCTAAAACAAACATCTCGCAGTTGCCAACGAATTTTCAACAACCAATTAGTCTCGAGAAAAGGCTAATAATAAGTTTAAGCAAAGATCTTTTCTATTTTTAGTCTTATTCTACGCAACATTTTATCAAAGACATTCATGAACTTCCATATTTATTCGCATAATACCTCTTCATTTGCTGAAAAGAGGCTTTTAAACAGGCATGTATTTTAAGGGAGGAGAAACAACGAAATACTTATTTTCAGATTTCAGGTGGAAAACATCTTATATTAAATAAGATGTTATATATTATAACCTTACGATAGAAGACCTCACAACAAGCGACAAAGTATATTATCATAAAATTCAAACAACAAAAATGCACATGTAACTTGAAATATTCACAGCTGCTGCTACCTCAATATAATACTATAATGTGTTGTCTGATATGAATCTGTTGTGGTATTGTTTATCACGTATATCTCAAATGGCACGTCTTTTTTTTTTTGTACCTCAATAATTAAAACCTTAGTGTAGTTCATTTCGAGAAGTTGACTATCACTGTTCGAAGATACAAACAGGATTGTAGCATTGTGCGCACGAAGACAAATGAAGGTCACATAGCCACTCTCATTTATATGGCAGTGTTCGAACATTGTTACTTGAAGTAGATGCACGGCACCACTCGGCCTTGCATCCTATGCAGGACACGGCCTAAATGAGCCTATGTTACTTCAGTAAATTGACATTTTTCTGAACCCTTAATTTTGCTACTTGCATATTATATTTCATTGATTCAAGCATTGTATATAATGAATGTTGAGGAATACTGTAAAACAAATACAAAGGCACATTATTCTACACGTTATGTTTGGTTTCAAGAAACACCTTTTGCTTCTCTCGAAACAAGACTGCTAAACAATGTAAGAAAGAAATTTTTCACCACATACCAAGGATTCAATTCTTTCCATTACAATAACTGTGATACAGTACTGCCTACTGTTATGAAGGCGTTCCTTTGTCTTGATGGCAACCACATTGTAAGTGGTAAAAAAAACTAATCATGTCCACGAATTTTTCTGCATAATTGGAAGTTACACAAGAAATATTGTTAAAAAAAAATGTTATGTTTTATTTAACGACGCTCGCAACTGCAGAGGTTATATCAGCGTCGCCGGATGTGCCGGAATTTTGTCCTGCAGGAGTTCTTTTACATGCCAGTAAATCTACTGACATGAGCCTGTCGCATTTAAGCACACTTAAATGCCATCGACCTGGCCCGGGATCGAACCCGCAACCTTGGGCATAGAAGGCCAGCGCTATACCAACTCGCCAACCAGGTCGACCACAAATGAAATATTAATTCATAAAATAAACTCTTGTTAAATCTGTAATTGCTGAATGGTTTTGAAGCAACTTAAGTCGTTATAACATAAAAAATTCATATACATTCTTTCTCATAAAAAAAGAAGACATCTGCCTAACAAACCAGGTAACCATTCAGATTCAGATTACAATATAAAAATGTAATCTACCTCAAATTCAAGTAAATCAAAATATTTATATTGCATGGGATTCAGCTCTCCAGACCTAGCAGCAAGTGAGGATAAGAGGGGAATGTGATAAGAGGAGAACAATGGAAAATGGTCAGCAATTGAATGCGTATGATCTTATAAATAAAACCATGTGCAACGAATGAATTGTAATAGATTTCCAAAAGCCATCCTTCAATACCGTCCCCAGGGGAAGAGATCTTTGTGCTGTCCCAAAAAAAAAGTGGAGAATGACTCACTGAGACATTGGGCCTTATATTTGTTAGGACGACGACGATGATAATGATGATGATGATGATGATGATGATGATGACGACGACAAATGCCTTAATTTCAGAAATGGTAATATTTCTATACAGTACTAATATTGCTACACGAAAACTTGTATATCATAAAATTGCTCGAAACTCGAACATCAGGAAATCTATAAATACATCTGAACCATCTTTCAATTAAGATATATATATATTACAGCATAGTTCATCACTGTGAAATAAAGTGATTCTGAAAGTGAACAAATTTTGAGGGCCACAGCTGGTGATGTAAACAGATTTCAGTTCATAACGCCTATATAAATTGTGAGAGGTCTGAATTGAGTTAACCATTTCAGTTCAATTAGTTCGTAGTATTGGTGTAAAGTGATGGTGTACAATGATATTATAATTTGTGTATTTTTTTAGTAGGTTATTTTACGACACTGTATCAACATCTGAGGTTATTTAGCGTCTGAATGAGATGGTGATAATGCCGGTGAAATGAGTCCAGGATCCAGCACCAATAGTTACCCAGCATTTGCTCATATTGGGTTGAGGGAAAACCCCGGAAAAAACCTCAACCAGGTAACTTGCCCTGACCAGCATTCGAACCTGGGCCACTTGGTTTCGTGGCCAGCCACGCCAACCATTACTCCACAGGTGTGGACTAATTTGTGTATTGTTATACAAATTTGTTTTGTATTGTATTGTAGTACACGCACAGTTCTAATAATATGGTTCCTCTAAAAAAAAAAAAAAAAAAAAAAAAAAAGGAAGAAAACAATTCATTTGGGAAGAATCATAAGTAAAGTGATTGTATCAATAAAACTGAGGACTGTAGTGGGAAACAGACTTTTCTCCGACATATTAGACACTTTCGTCATACACGTTGGAGAAGACAGCATAGAAGAAAGTGAAAGTGACAGTGACAGCAATTATTCCTCCTCATCTGTCAATATTGTGGCAGAAGATGAATCTAACTCGGACTTGACACTATCTCTATAACACAGTAGTAAGTCAGTGTCTTTTATGTAGTTTGTGCTGTGCTCATATCAGTTCCAAAGCTAGTAAATAGAAGTGTGGCTTCTTAGTGGGTACGAGTTGATACACCTTACATTCTCCAAAGGGCGAGAGAACTGAGTCCTGTATGATACTGGAGAAAGATTTACTCTGGGTACTTCACAGACTTCTCGTAATTATTATAATTACTGATTTTCTAATGTTTTCTCCTAATACACTTTTTTAAATTAACATTTTTCCTCAAATCATTTTTTCGAAAACATTCCTCAAGAATATTTTTCTAAATACATATTTCTTAACTGAACTCCAAACAATTACAAATACGTGTTTGTCCAATAGTGTTCTCTGTAAGTGCCGTTTTTTCTTTTCTGGGCATAAAACACACCTAGGTAACTTAAATAGAATTAGACAGTGTCGATTCTAAAGATCATTCATATTTCTTTAAAATGTGAAGTTTACAACTAGAAAAATCTTTTTCATTAATTGAAAAATGAGTTCTATTCAGTCAATACTTAACATAAACACAATAAAACATGTTATAATAACATTTACACAGATTTTAAAAACAAACGTTTTCGCCAATTTTGATTGGCATCTTCAGGTCGTGTAGGTCGAATGGAACATGTTATAAAAAGTGAACACTTGGTATATGACGTTAAAAACCACAGTTACAACTGTAATATCACTTAAAAACAGAGAATAGAATATAGCAAAAAGCCTCCACGATGTGTGTAGAATCACTGTGTTGAAAGAGGCGTGTGTGAACCAAGGAAACAGCAAAACTCTTCTGTCATTGCAGATACAGTTTTCAAGATAGATTTGAAGATGCTACGAACAGGTCTGTCGTGTGGCCGTTATGGAGAGCGGGAAAAATCCTGTAAATTGTAAGGTTAGAATGAAAGAATATTTAGAAGCATTTAATGACAGAAGAGTTTTGCTGTTTCCTTGGTTCACACACGCCTCTTTCAACACAGTGATTCTACACACATCGTGGAGGCTTTTTGCTATATTCTATTCTCTGTTTTTAAGTGATATTATAGTTGTAACTTTGGTTTTTAACGTCATATACCAAGTGTTTACTTTTTATAACATGTTCCATTCGACCTACACGACCTGAAGATGCCAATCAAAATTGGCGAAAACGTTTGTTTTTAAAATCTGTGTAAATGTTATTATAACATGTTTTATTGTGTTTATGTTAAGTATTGACTGAATAGAACTCATTTTTCAATTAACATTGAACTTAACGGAACCAAAATGCCTTTGAAACTTTTCATTAATATTAATTACAATTATAGTGAAGAAAACTAACAACTTTGGAACACTATTCAATAAAGCAGTGAAAATGTCAAAATAACTTCGATGCCTTAGTGCACACATGTGTTAAGTACATTTTGCGGTCAAATTGAGTTAAGTACAAAATCGGAGTCCTATCAGATGTATCTTTACTGTGCACAAATGTGAGAAGTGAATACTAAGAGTTTCCTACCTTATGTTCACTTTGTGAGAATAGATGTCAATTGAAGTGTAATTAAGTATTGAAAATTAAAACTTGTTTTCCCCAAAATTAAGAAATTAGCACTTACAACGTGTGTGCACTAAACCATCGACTTATTCTTGATCATTTTATATACTAGACCAGCTATCAACAAATTTGTACTCATGATATCACTGGATGCAGCCGCAATATATATAACGTAATGTCAATCTAGGAGTATAGAGCACTCTGTTCAGATCTCAGTGGCAGATTCAAAACACAAGCATCTGACGTAGACTACACAATAATGATTTATAGATGGGCAGATTATATTTTATTTCACCTAAATGTTTACTGTGCCTAGGGTTGCTAACTGTTTTTGAAGAAAACACAGGAGACTCAGCGATCTGCAATATTTCACATAGAAAACTGACAAATTATTCAATTCAGTTAGGCTCAAATTATGAGTATTTTGAGACATTTTGCCTTGCATAATAGTTTCAAACAAATTGCAAACATTCCCTACATGACTAGTTGAAGTTGACTGTGATTTGCAGTTCTAATTTGATTAGATGTGTTGTGCTCCTGTTTCGAACATCTGTTCACTTACTGTTCATAAGAGAAAACACTCTCTGCATGAGCTTTGCTGCCTGGTATGCTTACAACAGAACTCACTAGTTTTTTTTTTTCTGAATTTCTAACCCTAAATTGTTTGTTTTTAAATTGTGAGCCCTGAAACTATTTCTGACAAGTATTACCTTCTACAGAGAGTACACATTTGAATGCTTCTCTGAATCCATAATATAAATCACTTTCGATCATGAAAAAATTAAATGTTTCAAATAGATTTTTGCATTATGCAAAAATAAAGGAAAAAAATGTTCGAAGAGAAGAAAAATACAGGAGTCGAGAAGCTGTTAAATGTTAGGGCTAAATACAGGGGATCCAGGGCTGGCAATCCTAACTGTGCCACAACTAGGAAAATACTAGTCTGGTGTATTATATGCAATGGCAACATTTTATGTCCTCACTTATTTCCAGCTCTCTTAACAACACGTTAGTCCACGTAGTAGACTTTTTAAAGTCGTATTTTGAGTCTCATCTGTTACTACAGATACAAGTTGCTTCATGTTCCTTTTTGAAAATGAATAACAAGCGTCGAAAATGGTTTGTTTGCCATTTCGTCAGTAAGTTTAGTTCAGACAATGCCTCTGTCATCCCAAGATGTTGCCAGAGCTGTCGTTCTCATTGATGACGGACGCAACCTCCATTACTTTTTATTCAAACAATAATGTAACTTTATTGTTTCAACAATAATCACTTGCTATAATTGAATGTAAACACTCCCGTCAACAATGGGATTTCCACTCCACACAGTAACACAGTGTTCGTTATTGCACTACACAGATGACAATGACAATTTACTTGGATTATTGAGAACAACAATGTACTGCTAATCTTAACTAATGTTCACAAAGCACTATTTACAACACAAAACTGTCAGTTCTCAGTTCACAGTCCGTTTGCCTTGGCTAGTTCTTCTATCTCAGTCACTCGAGTTCACAGTATCTCGAACCCCAGACCTTCAGAGACAGTCCACTGAACTTCGAACTCAGGTCCCCCAACTGCGGTCCACTGCACTCAAACTCAGGACTTCTGGCGACAGTCCACTGGCCAGGACGCTCCCACAGTCACGGACACACTCAAGTCGAACTCCGGTCTCGAAGCTGGCTTCACTGCTACACAAGACTGACTGCCTTGCTGTCCAAAACTAGCAACGACTGCTACTTAAACTAACTACTAACTCACTTGCGTCTCGTATTTATAACTAAACCATAGTTTCTGGAAAGTACGATGCTGGAAATTTCTACAGATGCCCAGATGATGGCGCCTATCTAGACTTCTCTGGATTTCTCCCCTCTCCCTTCGTCACAGCACATGCCCCAGGAAGCCGATGCGCGCGCAACTTCATTTGCCGCGCCGAGCACTGCCGACCTTGCCCTCCTTCTGCCAGTCGCGAGATCATATCCCGGCTGTCACACTTTTTGAAAATGAATAACTGTCGAAAATGGTTTGTTTGCCATTTCGTCAGTAAGTTTAGTTCAGACAATGCCTCTGTCATCCCAAGATGTTGCCAGAGCTGTCGTTCTCATTGATGACGGACGCAACCTCCGTTACGCCACTACTACCATAGATGCATCATACACCATGGTGCAAGAGGCTGTGAAATGATTTCGGGAAACACAGAGTTACTCCAGAAGACCTGGATCTGGCAGAAAAAGGAAAACTTCAGCCTGAGATGACCAATTTCTCGTCAGCCAGGTTCTAAGAAACCGCCATACCACACCAGTTCAAGCTCAGAAACGACTACAACATGTGCGCGGTGTTAATGTGAATGAGAGGACTGTTCGATGACGCCTTGGAGAACAAAATCTTCAATCACGACGTGCTATGGGACCAGATCTGACCAGACAGCACCGTCTTCAGTTCGCTCGTCAGCATGCCCAATGGACTGTGCAGCAGTGGAGCAGTGTGCTGTTGTCTGATGAGTCCAGGTTCTTCCTCAAATCCCCAGTTGGTAAGGAGCGGTATGCAGAGTGCACATTTCAGCAAGGATGCCATTCGGTGGAGATGGTGTAGGGCAGCATCTCCATGGAGGCCTGAACAGAACTGGTGGTTGTCGAGAATGGAAGTGTCAACGCTCACCGCTACATCGAGATTCTCGTCGATCACATCGTGCCCTTTGCTCCATTTATTGGAGATGATTTCATATTCATGCATGACAATGCAGCGCGCTGCGAGCCGCATATCACACTATCTTTATGCATTGGAGATTGTTCATCTTCACTGGCCAGCTCAGAGTCCTAACCTAAACCCTATAGAACATCTCTGGGATAGGTTGGTTAGACGTATCCAAGATCGTAATCCTGTTCCAGAGATCTTAGGTGATCTGGGGGCGGAACTCCAAGAGGAATGGGATAATATCGACCAAAGAGACATCATAACCTTAATCAAAACCATGTCCGAGAGAATGGCAGCTGTAATTAGGGCCAGAGGGGGACAAACTAGATACTGAGTGTTTGTTTCAGTTATTGTTAGTGTGAATTTAAGTTTTGTGCATCAACATCATTTTCACCAAAGAGACATCATAACCTTAATCAAAACCATGTCCGAGAGAATGGCAGCTGTAATTAGGGCCAGAGGGGGACAAACTAGATACTGAGTGTTTGTTTCAGTTATTGTTAGTGTGAATTTAAGTTTTGTGCATCAACATCATTTTCAGTGAGGTTTAGTGGACAAATATTCAGCTGAAAGCTAAGTGAACAATTTTGAAAAATTTCCAAAAACGTGTATATTAATGAACGGTCATTGACTCAAAATTGGTCTGAAAGATGTGAATTTATGTGTCAGAAGTTCATAAAAGTGTAAACTTTAAATTGAGTACGATTACAGTTATGTTATTTCTGGGATTACTTCATAATTTACATCTAAACTTGACTTTTAGTATTTTTTTCAAATGATCGGTTTTTTTTTGCCGGTCAGTGTAATTAGAACTAAAAGTAAGTTTTCAAACAAAACTTTTACTACAGAAAACAAATAAAAAAATTGAGAAAGTTCAGATTTAAAAAAATTACTAGATGCTAGACGTAATAAAAAAACAGAAATCAAATACAAATATCAGTTTCAGACAAAACATTGATTACACTTTACAATATCATCAATGAAATGGAAAAATTGAAGTTTTGCGTAATTGTTTACAAAGGATAATAAACAAATTTTAACTGATGCAATGTTGAGTATTCCTTCAATGAATGTTGCTGCCCAATTTGCAGTGTCTTCAATTTTCCTCACACATGAACAATTCACACCACAGCATTCTTTACGAGATTCATGAAAGTAGTGAGGGAGCTCATGATAATACCTGTGAACATCGTTTGGCAATATTTGCTTAATTTCTTGAAGGTGACAATACTCTGACGCCTGAAATGAGAGCTTTTCTTCGCACAACTGATGTACTTCCATGTTTTTGAATGACTTCTCTTGGAATATACATATATTAGCTTGATCTTTAAATTGCCATCCAGGCTGTACTGAATGCAACAGATATTATAAGTAACAACTAAAACTCTCTTTCTCAAACCAGGAAAGAGTGACGGACTGCTGTGCTTCTTGAATAATGTATGCTCAACATATTAAACTTCATAGGATTTTGGTTTTAACCTTGCTGGAGAGTATACTTCTCTGTCGTTTATTCATATTTTAATACAATTATACAATGAGTCGCACTTCATCTGTGTATGCACCTTCCCAAGTAATGTTTGGGTGATTGCAAAACCAGTTTCATGGACAGTCAAAAGTAAGGTATTTGCTAGAACACTGTTGTTATTTGATACAGTTATCTATCGTTAACAATATTATTTCATCAAACATGTTTCATTAATCACAAAATTGGTATTAAGGCTTGAACACTCATCTGTTGATTGACTTCCTCAGAAGCTATCTTATGAACTCAGATTGTACAGGGAAGAATTATGCACTCCGAGTTTTGTTCTGTAGTATAGCACAGATGCCTTCAAGAACAGAGGTAACAGGAGTGCTTATAGGTCCTTGTAAACACTGTTCTGGAGGTTTTAGCTTTTTCTTTATCAGTCTCGTTTTCACTTCTTGTTGCTTCCCGTTTTTGATGAGATCTGTAGTCTTCTTCACATACATCACGATTCTTGAAGGAGAACCACAGGTCACATTGACCTTTTCTTGGTGAAAATATACCAAAATTAAGTTGATTAAAAATAGCATAAAATGTGAATAAAAAGCAGACAAGCTGTGATTTTTACTGTTCCTCACAGTACAATTTGTATTTCCTACACAGTTCTGACTTCGTTTGCCAGTTTGGTTCCAGGTACATTTTTGTGGATGACTTACTAAACTAGTGTGACACTAACTTAGGCAGCTTCTATAAAATTGAAGGATCAGGTTTCTAATTTCATCATTTTTGCTGTTGGTTGTCTGTTTGCTTTCCCAGGATGTTGTGTTTATTATTTCATTCAGAATTGAATGTCCAGTTATGAACCGTCCATTCTCCCAGAGATAATGTATTTAGGAACATAGTTTTACATTTTACATACTGATGTCGTCATCATTTAGTTTCATTTGATAAAACAATTAACTATTATGAAGAGATTCATCAGCTTCTACCCTTCTTTGGCTTACATTCCTTCGACTAACAAGTTGCTGTATTAGTATCTTGCTTTTACCTAAATTAATTAAAAAAAAAAAAAAACTAGAAAATTTTGAAGCATGCCGTACATTGAAAGAATAAAAGCTTGTAGTAACATAAAAATAATGCTTATGTTCACAACAAAAACCACGCATGTTTTACTTACGAGGTTATCACACAAAAACTCAATACTGAAGCCTACATACAAGATTTTCATCTTATTTTCTGATTTTTTGTAAACAAATTATGCTGGCAAATTAAACAAAAAAACATAATTTTATTTTTCAAATTAGGTTAATGCTAACTTGAAGTTACATCCAGCTACAATATCTTCTTCCAAAGTAGAATAGCTCTCACGCATGTGGTTTCCACACTAAACATGGCAACACTACAACATATGAGGTTTAATATTTTGTCAGTAAAACGCATCAGTCCATACCTGTGGAGTAACGGTCAGTGTGTCTGGCCGCGAAACCAGGTGGCCTGGGTTCGAATCCCGGTCGGGACAAGTTACCTGGTTGAGGTTTTTTCCGGGGTTTTCTCTCAACCCAATACGAGCAAATGCTGGACCCCGGACTCATTTCACCAGCATTATCACTTTCATTTCATTCAGACACTAAATAACCTGAGATGTTGAAACAGCGTCGTAAAATAACCCAATAAAAAAATGCAGCACATTACAGAAACACTGTTTCTACATCTTTTACAGATAAGTTACAAGATTATATTCCGATTAAGCCGAAAAAACACTTTTGAAACAATTGAAATACAAGGTTTTCATTCTTAACTGATGATATATTTTCTTCATGCTTGTAATAGCTCTTCTCTTGTGGTATTTCCTTTAATTGGAATGACATCCAATGAATATTCTTATACAGAGAAATCCTTCATAACTCCGCAAGGGAACATTACCAGTTCTATTGTATCAATATCTGTGTTTCCACCTAAAGCGAGGGAATAGACCAAGATTGATGCATCTTTGATTTTATTTCTTGTTCAGATAGTATTTGAATATCCCTTATCCTCCTTTGTATTGTCCGTGTGGATAATTTCATACTGTTAAAAACATCAGATTATTCTGGACAAATATTGCTAGCAACTTTATTCAGACATGTTTTAATGAACTCTCTTTCATTATAGAACTTCAATGATTTTGCGATTTCCAAAGCAGTAACATAATTTGCTGGAGTTCCCTTTGATTCATATCGTGTTTCATCATATTTTAGTACCGGAACTATTATTTGAATTTATTATTATTTTATTATTTGTTTAATATTTGCTTCACCCTGTCCAGCCCTATGAAAAGAAAATTATTTTTATCTTTATTTTCTACTGTATACTTTTCTGTTTACAATTATATTGGATACATTCATGCTGACCTATGATTTTGTGATAATCATTATGACATGTGTCATAATTAGGGCAAGGCAATTAATGATTTTGCATCTTTTTCTTATGAAGGTTTAAACATTGCTAGCATATATGGAAATGTATACATTAAAAACTGGGTTAAATAAAAGCAATTCGTTAGGGCATTTTTTTGCATTTTCTTAACTTTTTTACGGATATGTCATTTTTTAGCAATTTTTAGGTCATTTTGAGCATTTTTTTTTTTTTTACACTTTTCAGAAAGGCTGTGACATTATTTGTATTTGATTTGAGATTTTTATTATAATTCAGTATTTTCCTTGTCAATACAATTTCTTGGAATTAAGTAGATGTTTGCTAGCTTCTACCCCTATTTTTCAAGGTATGTGCATAATGAACTTGCCCACTTCTAGGAATTTTATTCAAATTCTTAGAGCGTATGCTAGCTTCTACCCCTATTTTTCAAGGCATAATGAACTTACGATGGAAGAGTAATGGAACGGAGAAAAATTCTCTCTGGCGCCGGGATTTAAACCCGGATTTTCAGCTCTACGTGCTGATGCTTTATCCACTAAGCCACACCGGATACAACCCCGACGCCGAACAGAATCGTCTCTGATTGAGTTCCAACTCTTGGGTTCCCTCTAGTGGCCGCCCTTTGCACTACGTCATAGATGTCTATGAACATCGGACCGAAGTCCACACATGTGCTCTGGTGCACTCGTTATGAGTGACTAGTTGGCCGGGATCCGGTGTGGCTTAGTGGATAAAGCATCAGCACGTAGAGCTGAAAATCCGGGTTCAAATCCCGGCGCCGGAGAGAATTTTTCTCCGTTCCATTACTCTTCCATCGTATGATGACGCAGAATATCTGCATGGAAATATCATATGTACTTCGGTACATTGAAATAATATATGATATGCGTAAATCACGAAGTGATTTAAGACGGCGCTTATTCCGTCGGATCCCGGCCAACTAGTCACTCATAACGAGTGCACCTGAGCACATGTGTGGACTTCGGTCCGATGTTCATAGACATCTATGACGTAGTGCAAAGGGCGGCCACTAGAGGGAACCCAAGAGTTGGAACTCAATCAGAGACGATTCTGTTCGGCGTCGGGGTTGTATCCGGTGTGGCTTAGTGGATAAAGCATCAGCACGTAGAGCTGAAAATCCGGGTTCAAATCCCGGCGCCGGAGAGAATTTTTCTCCGTTCCATTACTCTTCCATCGTATGATGACGCAGAATATCTGCATGGAAATATCATATGTACTTCGGTACATTGAAATAATATATGATATGCGTAAATCACGAAGTGATTTAAGACGGCGCTTATTCCGTCGGATCCCGGCCAACTAGTCACTCATAACGAGTGCACCTGAGCACATGTGTGGACTTCGGTCCGATGTTCATAGACATCTATGACGTAGTGCAAAGGGCGGCCACTAGAGGGAACCCAAGAGTTGGAACTCAATCAGAGACGATTCTGTTCGGCGTCGGGGTTGTATCCGGTGTGGCTTAGTGGATAAAGCATCAGCACGTAGAGCTGAAAATCCGGGTTCAAATCCCGGCGCCGGAGAGAATTTTTCTCCGTTCCATTACTCGTCTATCGTATGATGACGCAGCATATCTGCATGGAAATATCATATGTACTTCGGTACATTGAAATAATATATGATATGCGTAAATCACCAAGTGATTTAAGACGGCGCTTATTCCGTCGGATCCCGGCCAACTAGTCACTCATAACGAGTGCACCTGAGCACATGTGTGGACTTCGGTCCGATGTTCATAGACATCTATGACGTAGTGCAAAGGGCGGCCACTAGAGGGAACCCAAGAGTTGGAACTCAATCAGAGACGATTCTGTTCGGCGTCGGGGTTGTATCCGGTGTGGCTTAGTGGATAAAGCATCAGCACGTAGAGCTGAAAATCCGGGTTCAAATCCCGGCGCCGGAGAGAATTTTTCTCCGTTCCATTACTCTTCCATCGTATGATGACGCAGCATATCTGCATGGAAATATCATATGTACTTCGGTACATTGAAATAATATATGATATGCGTAAATCACGAAGTGATTTAAGACGGCGCTTATTCCGTCGGATCCCGGCCAACTAGTCACTCATAACGAGTGCACCTGAGCACATGTGTGGACTTCGGTCCGATGTTCATAGACATCTATGATGTAGTGCAAAGGGCGGCCACTAGAGGGAACCCAAGAGTTGGAACTCAATCAGAGACGATTCTGTTCGGCGTCGGGGTTGTATCCGGTGTGGCTTAGTGGATAAAGCATCAGCACGTAGAGCTGAAAATCCGGGTTCAAATCCCGGCGCCGGAGAGAATTTTTTTCCGTTCCATTACTCTTCCATCGTATGATGACGCAGCATATCTGCATGGATATATCATATGTACTTCGGTACATTGAAATAATATATGATATGCGTAAATCACGAAGTGATTTAAGACGGCGCTTATTCCGTCGGATCCCGGCCAACTAGTCACTCATAACGAGTGCACCTGAGCACATGTGTGGACTTCGGTCCGATGTTCATAGACATCTATGACGTAGTGCAAAGGGCGGCCACTAGAGGGAACCCAAGAGTTGGAACTCAATCAGAGACGATTCTGTTCGGCGTCGGGGTTGTATCCGGTGTGGCTTAGTGGATAAAGAATCAGCACGTAGAGCTGAAAATCCGGGTTCAAATCCCGGCGCCGGAGAGAATTTTTCTCCGTTCCATTACTCTTCCATCGTATGATGACGCAGCATATCTGCATAGAAATATCATATGTACTTCGGTACATTGAAATAATATATGATATGCGTAAATCACGAAGTGATTTAAGACGGCGCTTATTCCGTCGGATCCCGGCCAACTAGTCACTCATAACGAGTGCACCTGAGCACATGTGTGGACTTCGGTCCGATGTTCATAGACATCTATGACGTAGTGCAAAGGGCGGCCACTAGAGGGAACCCAAGAGTTGGAACTCAATCAGAGACGATTCTGTTCGGCGTCGGGGTTGTATCCGGTGTGGCTTAGTGGATAAAGCATCAGCACGTAGAGCTGAAAATCCGGGTTCAAATCCCGGCGCCGGAGAGAATTTTTCTCCGTTCCATTACTCTTCCATCGTATGATGACGCAGAATATCTGCATGGAAATATCATATGTACTTCGGTACATTGAAATAATATATGATATGCGTAAATCACGAAGTGATTTAAGACGGCGCTTATTCCGTCGGATCCCGGCCAACTAGTCACTCATAACGAGTGCACCTGAGCACATGTGTGGACTTCGGTCCGATGTTCATAGACATCTATGACGTAGTGCAAAGGGCGGCCACTAGAGGGAACCCAAGAGTTGGAACTCAATCAGAGACGATTCTGTTCGGCGTCGGGGTTGTATCCGGTGTGGCTTAGTGGATAAAGCATCAGCACGTAGAGCTGAAAGTCCGGGTTCAAATCCCGGCGCCGGAGAGAATTTTTCTCCGTTCCATTACTCTTCCATCGTATGATGACGCAGAATATCTGCATGGAAATATCATATGTACTTCGGTACATTGAAATAATATATGATATGCGTAAATCACGAAGTGATTTAAGACGGCGCTTATTCCGTCGGATCCCGGCCAACTAGTCACTCATAACGAGTGCACCTGAGCACATGTGTGGACTTCGGTCCGATGTTCATAGACATCTATGACGTAGTGCAAAGGGCGGCCACTAGAGGGAACCCAAGAGTTGGAACTCAATCAGAGACGATTCTGTTCGGCGTCGGGGTTGTATCCGGTGTGGCTTAGTGGATAAAGCATCAGCACGTAGAGCTGAAAATCCGGGTTCAAATCCCGGCGCCGGAGAGAATTTTTCTCCGTTCCATTACTCTTCCATCGTATGATGACGCAGAATATCTGCATGGAAATATCATATGTACTTCGGTACATTGAAATAATATATGATATGCGTAAATCACGAAGTGATTTAAGACGGCGCTTATTCCGTCGGATCCCGGCCAACTAGTCACTCATAACGAGTGCACCTGAGCACATGTGTGGACTTCGGTCCGATGTTCATAGACATCTATGACGTAGTGCAAAGGGCGGCCACTAGAGGGAACCCAAGAGTTGGAACTCAATCAGAGACGATTCTGTTCGGCGTCGGGGTTGTATCCGGTGTGGCTTAGTGGATAAAGCATCAGCACGTAGAGCTGAAAATCCGGGTTCAAATCCCGGCGCCGGAGAGAATTTTTCTCCGTTCCATTACTCTTCCATCGTATGATGACGCAGAATATCTGCATGGAAATATCATATGTACTTCGGTACATTGAAATAATATATGATATGCGTAAATCACGAAGTGATTTAAGACGGCGCTTATTCCGTCGGATCCCGGCCAACTAGTCACTCATAACGAGTGCACCTGAGCACATGTGTGGACTTCGGTCCGATGTTCATAGACATCTATGACGTAGTGCAAAGGGCGGCCACTAGAGGGAACCCAAGAGTTGGAACTCAATCAGAGACGATTCTGTTCGGCGTCGGGGTTGTATCCGGTGTGGCTTAGTGGATAAAGCATCAGCACGTAGAGCTGAAAATCCGGGTTCAAATCCCGGCGCCGGAGAGAATTTTTCTCCGTTCCATTACTCTTCCATCGTATGATGACGCAGCATATCTGCATGGAAATATCATATGTACTTCGGTACATTGAAATAATATATGATATGCGTAAATCACGAAGTGATTTAAGACGGCGCTTATTCCGTCGGATCCCGGCCAACTAGTCACTCATAACGAGTGCACCTGAGCACATGTGTGGACTTCGGTCCGATGTTCATAGACATCTATGACGTAGTGCAAAGGGCGGCCACTAGAGGGAACCCAAGAGTTGGAACTCAATCAGAGACGATTCTGTTCGGCGTCGGGGTTGTATCCGGTGTGGCTTAGTGGATAAAGCATCAGCACGTAGAGCTGAAAATCCGGGTTCAAATCCCGGCGCCGGAGAGAATTTTTCTCCGTTCCATTACTCTTCCATCGTATGATGACGCAGCATATCTGCATGGAAATATCATATGTACTTCGGTACATTGAAATAATATATGATATGCGTAAATCACGAAGTGATTTAAGACGGCGCTTATTCCGTCGGATCCCGGCCAACTAGTCACTCATAACGAGTGCACCTGAGCACATGTGTGGACTTCGGTCCGATGTTCATAGACATCTATGACGTAGTGCAAAGGGCGGCCACTAGAGGGAACCCAAGAGTTGGAACTCAATCAGAGACGATTCTGTTCGGCGTCGGGGTTGTATCCGGTGTGGCTTAGTGGATAAAGCATCAGCACGTAGAGCTGAAAATCCGGGTTCAAATCCCGGCGCCGGAGAGAATTTTTCTCCGTTCCATTACTCTTCCATCGTATGATGACGCAGAATATCTGCATGGAAATATCATATGTACTTCGGTACATTGAAATAATATATGATATGCGTAAATCACGAAGTGATTTAAGACGGCGCTTATTCCGTCGGATCCCGGCCAACTAGTCACTCATAACGAGTGCACCTGAGCACATGTGTGGACTTCGGTCCGATGTTCATAGACATCTATGACGTAGTGCAAAGGGCGGCCACTAGAGGGAACCCAAGAGTTGGAACTCAATCAGAGACGATTCTGTTCGGCGTCGGGGTTGTATCCGGTGTGGCTTAGTGGATAAAGCATCAGCACGTAGAGCTGAAAATCCGGGTTCAAATCCCGGCGCCGGAGAGAATTTTTCTCCGTTCCATTACTCTTCCATCGTATGATGACGCAGCATATCTGCATGGAAATATCATATGTACTTCGGTACATTGAAATAATATATGATATGCGTAAATCACGAAGTGATTTAAGACGGCGCTTATTCCGTCGGATCCCGGCCAACTAGTCACTCATAACGAGTGCACCTGAGCACATGTGTGGACTTCGGTCCGATGTTCATAGACATCTATGACGTAGTGCAAAGGGCGGCCACTAGAGGGAACCCAAGAGTTGGAACTCAATCAGAGACGATTCTGTTCGGCGTCGGGGTTGTATCCGGTGTGGCTTAGTGGATAAAGCATCAGCACGTAGAGCTGAAAATCCGGGTTCAAATCCCGGCGCCGGAGAGAATTTTTCTCCGTTCCATTACTCTTCCATCGTATGATGACGCAGCATATCTGCATGGAAATATCATATGTACTTCGGTACATTGAAATAATATATGATATGCGTAAATCACGAAGTGATTTAAGACGGCGCTTATTCCGTCGGATCCCGGCCAACTAGTCACTCATAACGAGTGCACCTGAGCACATGTGTGGACTTCGGTCCGATGTTCATAGACATCTATGACGTAGTGCAAAGGGCGGCCACTAGAGGGAACCCAAGAGTTGGAACTCAATCAGAGACGATTCTGTTCGGCGTCGGGGTTGTATCCGGTGTGGCTTAGTGGATAAAGCATCAGCACGTAGAGCTGAAAATCCGGGTTCAAATCCCGGCGCCGGAGAGAATTTTTCTCCGTTCCATTACTCTTCCATCGTATGATGACGCAGAATATCTGCATGGAAATATCATATGTACTTCGGTACATTGAAATAATATATGATATGCGTAAATCACGAAGTGATTTAAGACGGCGCTTATTCCGTCGGATCCCGGCCAACTAGTCACTCATAACGAGTGCACCTGAGCACATGTGTGGACTTCGGTCCGATGTTCATAGACATCTATGATGTAGTGCAAAGGGCGGCCACTAGAGGGAACCCAAGAGTTGGAACTCAATCAGATACGATTCTGTTCGGCGTCGGGGTTGTATCCGGTGTGGCTTAGTGGATAAAGCATCAGCACGTAGAGCTGAAAATCCGGGTTCAAATCCCGGCGCCGGAGAGAATTTTTCTCCGTTCCATTACTCTTCCATCGTATGATGACGCAGCATATCTGCATGGAAATATCATATGTACTTCGGTACATTGAAATAATATATGATATGCGTAAATCACGAAGTGATTTAAGACGGCGCTTATTCCGTCGGATCCCGGCCAACTAGTCACTCATAACGAGTGCACCTGAGCACATGTGTGGACTTCGGTCCGATGTTCATAGACATCTATGACGTAGTGCAAAGGGCGGCCACTAGAGGGAACCCAAGAGTTGGAACTCAATCAGAGACGATTCTGTTCGGCGTCGGGGTTGTATCCGGTGTGGCTTAGTGGATAAAGCATCAGCACGTAGAGCTGAAAATCCGGGTTCAAATCCCGGCGCCGGAGAGAATTTTTCTCCGTTCCATTACTCTTCCATCGTATGATGACGCAGAATATCTGCATGGAAATATCATATGTACTTCGGTACATTGAAATAATATATGATATGCGTAAATCACGAAGTGATTTAAGACGGCGCTTATTCCGTCGGATCCCGGCCAACTAGTCACTCATAACGAGTGCACCTGAGCACATGTGTGGACTTCGGTCCGATGTTCATAGACATCTATGACGTAGTGCAAAGGGCGGCCACTAGAGGGAACCCAAGAGTTGGAACTCAATCAGAGACGATTCTGTTCGGCGTCGGGGTTGTATCCGGTGTGGCTTAGTGGATAAAGCATCAGCACGTAGAGCTGAAAATCCGGGTTCAAATCCCGGCGCCGGAGAGAATTTTTCTCCGTTCCATTACTCTTCCATCGTATGATGACGCAGAATATCTGCATGGAAATATCATATGTACTTCGGTACATTGAAATAATATATGATATGCGTAAATCACGAAGTGATTTAAGACGGCGCTTATTCCGTCGGATCCCGGCCAACTAGTCACTCATAACGAGTGCACCTGAGCACATGTGTGGACTTCGGTCCGATGTTCATAGACATCTATGACGTAGTGCAAAGGGCGGCCACTAGAGGGAACCCAAGAGTTGGAACTCAATCAGAGACGATTCTGTTCGGCGTCGGGGTTGTATCCGGTGTGGCTTAGTGGATAAAGCATCAGCACGTAGAGCTGAAAATCCGGGTTCAAATTCCGGCGCCGGAGAGAATTTTTCTCCGTTCCATTACTCTTCCATCGTATGATGACGCAGAATATCTGCATGGAAATATCATATGTACTTCGGTACATTGAAATAATATATGATATGCGTAAATCACGAAGTGATTTAAGACGGCGCTTATTCCGTCGGATCCCGGCCAACTAGTCACTCATAACGAGTGCACCTGAGCACATGTGTGGACTTCGGTCCGATGTTCATAGACATCTATGACGTAGTGCAAAGGGCGGCCACTAGAGGGAACCCAAGAGTTGGAACTCAATCAGAGACGATTCTGTTCGGCGTCGGGGTTGTATCCGGTGTGGCTTAGTGGATAAAGCATCAGCACGTAGAGCTGAAAATCCGGGTTCAAATCCCGGCGCTGGAGAGAATTTTTCTCCGTTCCATTACTCTTCCATCGTATGATGACGCAGCATATCTGCATGGAAATATCATATGTACTTCGGTACATTGAAATAATACATAATGAACTTGCCCACTTCTAGGAATTTACCCACACTCCCACAGAGATTCCTTTCTCCAGGTAAACTGGCATTGTTATGCTGTTAATTGAGGTGGTCAGTTGTTTCTAGTCGTGTGTGTGAACAGGTCAAGAGCAAAATGTCTGAAATAAAGGAAAGTGCTAGTGTTAAATTAAAGGCATTTGTTTCAAAATATGGAGAAAATATTTTTTCAACGGACGGTCGTATTTTATTCTGCAAGATCTGCAATGTGAGAGAGGCTGCTGAAAAAAAGTTTACGATAGAACAACACAGGTCACGGGAGAAACATAAACGTGGCCTGCAGAGACTTGAAAATAAATCCAGTGTAAACTTACAGCAAATGCTTCTGGGGGATACATGTTCAACGTTTTCGCCATTTTGTGAGAAACTATGTGAAGCTTTTCTATCGGCTGATATTCCACTTCACAAACTGAATCATCCTAAGCTGCGAACTTTCTTAGAAGAGGAGACCGGAAAATTAATTACAGATCCCAGAACATTGAGAAGAACATACATAGCTCGGTGCTATGACAAAACTTTGAAATAAAATAAGAGAAATGATTGGAGAAAGAAATGTATCTGTATCCATTAACGAGACAACAGACTCTATGGGCCGTTATGTAGCTAATGTTATTGTTGGTGTTTTAGAAGCACACAGCCCTGGAGAACAATTTCTACTACATTGTGAGCAGCTGGACAAAGTCAACTACTCAACGATCAGCTTAGTATTTGACCATGCATTGAGAATACTTTGGCCTGATGGGATTCGAAATTCCAATGTATTGCTTTTTATAACTGATGCAGCACCCTACATGATGAAAGCAGCTGCTTCTTTAAGTGCACTGTACCCAAAAATGGTACATGTGACGTGTTTAGCGCATGCATTACACCGGGTCGTGGAAGAAGTACGTGCAAATTTTCCTGAAGTGGATAAATTAATTGGATGCGTGAAGAAAGTATTCTTGAAAGCCCCCTCTCGAATTTCAGCATTCAAAACAGAAGCTCCAGAAATCCAATTGCCATTTTCACCTGTTTTGACTAGATGGGGAACATGGATCCAAGCTTGCAGTTATTATTGCAAGAATTTCGATGTTGTGAAGAAAGTGGTTGATTCTTTTGATAATGGTGAGTCAGTGTCAATAAAAAAGGCGCAAGAACTGTTAGCTGATAAAGAAATTGCTGGTAAACTTTCTTACATTAATACTAATTTTGGATTCCTTCCTGATGTCATAACTGCACTGGAAAAATCCCAAGTGACATTAGTGGAACAGCTACAAATAGTGGATAAAGTGGTGAATGATTTGAGCCGTGCATGTGGTGAAGTGGGTGATGCAGTATCAATGAAAATGAAAAACGTCTAAGCAAGAACAGGGGGTACACAACATTGTGTTCAATTGGCAGAGCTTTGTCTGGTGAAAATTTTTCTCTTCCTGACTGTGAGTTAAATCCAGGAGATATTGCTTGCTTTCAGTTTGCTCCAATTGTTTCCGTTGAAGTAGAGAGAAGCTTTTCCATTTATAAGTCGGTACTAGCAGACAATAAACAATCATTTTTGTTTGAAAATCTCCGCCAAGTTTTGATTGTTAACTGCAAATCAAATTGTTGTAAAAGTGCACTTGAAATGAATTTTCTGCAATACAAGGTACTGTAACATGTATTTTTTTTAATTTTATGTAGTTCAGTAATCAAGTGAGTACTTAACGTAATTAAAAGTATTTTCATTGGCAGTGCTTTACTTTTCATTGGTCATTTTTTGTTTTTTTAGGTAATTTTTTGTATTTTTAGGTCATAAATGCATTTTTTATTTTGCATTTTTTACCAATTTATAGGTAATTAAATGCCTTGCCCTAGTCATAATGTTGCTCGATGTTTGATTTATAAGTGTCTATTAGAATTTTAGAACACAAGAGGTGTCTGTCTACATTATCACCATATGCACAACTTATTACTGTTCCTCCCATTCTTCCTTAAACACATGTTTCTGAAGAGACATTGAAGGTTTTGAGAAAGAAGCATTCTAAATCTAAGCAGGTAATCTGCCACTGATAGATGCTTGTGTATTGGAGTTGTAGGGGAGTTGGAAGGAAGAGAGGGGGTGAAGCAAAGACAATTTACTGCGCTGCCCCTGCGATGTCACCTTTGCTAGTGATCACGATTAAATTTTTGCTGATACCTGTACTAGACTATCACAGCAGGACTGTTATTTTGTCTTAATTTGAAGGATAGATACATTTCTGATTTTATAATCATAAAGATATGGAATTTGGACAATCAGCTTCAAAATCGCTACTAATCTCAAGATGCCATTGAAACAATAATGTCTGTAATACATTTTGTGCTTATAAATACATAACAAGAAGGAATGCAACAGTTCATTTAGACATTTCATTAATCTCAGTAGCCAGTCGCTGTAGAATGGCTATCCCAAGCTCCACCCAATGTTCACAGTTGTTTCTTAGTTCTATAGGCACCATGCAAGCTCCTCTGGTGGCGACTGTTTTTACTAACTGCGGGACAGCAGCGATAGAGTTGTGCTTGAAGCGTATGAATATACTTAACATCTCAGGTTAAATGATTAGAAATGTGGATGATCCTAAAAAGCAGAAAGGTAATGCAAATTGCTGTGTTCTTGAGTGTAGTAATGCTTATAGGAACACGCCGACATATATTGTTTTTATTCATTCCCAAAACAGAAAACTGAAGCACAACGACGCTAATTGTGGATCCATGCAGTACGCAGACGAAAGTAAATAAGGTTACACTGCTTGTAATCATAGTATTATTATATACTAGGCCTGATATAAAAAATAGAATGTGTATAGTATTATGTTTATAAATAACAATTAAGTTAACAACGATAGGAATTTATCATATAAATTTCAAAAAGTACATAATTACTGAGTTCTTTACATATAATATTATGTATAATATTAGCAACAATAAATAATATTCTTATTTTTAAATGTATTCATATCGATATTTCAAGTGTTGATGGTTCACCTTGGAAACTAACACTCCAACAAGAATTTACGGTATTCATTTTATTGGGAACGAGATCAGGACACCCCCAAAACTAGCATACCGTTCCCAGTATTTTTCTAAAAGATTACAAGAAAAATTCTGCCTCATCTCAACTAGCTCCGCAAAGGTACGAAAGAGACGGAAAAAGAAGAAGAAAAGATGAAAATTTAAGTTTTATGGAAGGCGAATACTCAACAAGTGTTACTTCGAAAAATGAAGTAGCCATACAGGCAGAAGTAAATGAAACCATTCTTAGTGGTTTTGTTTTTTCTTTCACAGTTGAACTGTGTGAATTGTCTATTCAAGTGTCTATTCCATTACATGCCGAACTGAAGTTACATAAATGTTATGACAAGAGTTCAGGAACAAATGATATGTTTAATGAACTGCAAGGTTTCCGAGATTATTCTACAATAAAATATGAAACAGAACTACCAGACTTAATGGGAGTGACATTTGTATTGTTGAAATTGCTGCCAATTGAAACACAATCATACCCGTAGAATCATGATAAGAAATATTTCCAATTCTATCATTTAACCCAAAAATAGCTACCATAGATAGTCAAAACGCCCCAAGATGTAGACCATACATACTCTTTTTTGTCATTTTTATTAGTGAATTTCACATCGAAAGCTTTCGAAAAATTCTGTCCAAGAGTAAGATTAGTAAAGAAAATCGTCTACTCATATTTTCAAATTAAAATGAAAACTGGATTGTCGTAGTCTGCTGTGAGGTGATGTTCGGAGTTAATCGTACAAATATAATTATGATGTATTTTTACCGTCACTTTAATGTTGTTGACATCCACAATGGTTACTGTAATTTTGGGTTTTGGCCTAGCAGAGAAAGTATTCAGGAAACAATGCCTGCAATATTGAAAAATGTAGAGTGACAATTAATTGTTCAGAAGTGGAACAGCCACCCAACGTGGATCAGATGGTGGCCTTCAAATCTAAATGCTACCATGGCAGATCGAGTGACACATTCACAACAACTGATTGCGGATTATTGACTTTATTAGAAGGTGGTGATGAAGTCAGGTTTTCCCGGAATAATAACAAACCTCTCCGATAAAGGGATCATTGTTATTACTCCACCGTATCTGCATGATGGTAAATTAACAGCTGAAGAAGTCGAAACTACTTACAGCGTTGCCAGTGTTCGAATTCATGTTGAAAGGTGCATTCAGCGAATTGAAATATACATTTTACACAAACTATCAATTGATCTGCTTCCGCATGTTGATCTTGTTGTTTATTCAACTGTCCAAAGAGAAGTCTGATCCTCACAAGTGATACCAACAAGACACCACTTATGAGGCAACTAGGCCAGAATATCATGGGGTAGGGTGGCCAGTTCCTTTTCCCTTCCATTGCATATATCGCCAACTAGCTACAAATTACACTAGTCAGACTTCATATGCATACTAACAATATTGTTCTTCCTCTGACACATATCGTCAAGTGAGATGTATATAGCCTGATAACAGATGTACAGATCAGCCAGAACCTCAATCAGAGGTAGTATGTTGATGATATTGTTCATATGTGTTGTCTTTTAGAGAATTTGCAGTCGCCCATTATTCAGGAAGTGTAATTAAGACTACTTTTAGAATTAAATCACATTAAAATACGTAATTTATAGTGACATTATACACACAAATATTACCCACGTCATGACATCAAATATAAGTATATCAGAGTTTTCGTAATATGACTGTTCACTCTCATTCAATGGTCTGAAATCTGATTTAAATGCCAACAACTACACTGATATTTCAGGAACTTTGTAGTTACATTTTTACACTCCTCTAGCAGTAATGAACTTTCCACTGAGTCTATTAAATAATTAAAGACTGGAGATTGCTGGATTTGCAGTGAAAGACCTGCCCTTGGGCAGAACACTATGAATCAATGAACCCATTCTTACTAATATTACAACTTTTTATCGGCAGAAAGCCGCATGTAATTTCTACATCACACATGACTAGTGAATGGCTGCAAGCCTGTAGTTAATTAGGAATTGAGACACTGCGCGGCGCCAGCAGTACGATTTTGAGACTCATGCACGGTGCCTATACCCACTGTAACAGCTACATTTCCTAAAGATTAATTCCTACATTCGATTTTTTGTAAAGCAGTATTTTCCAAAGGGATTAATTTTCTATTTTATTATTCATTATTACTTAAATTACTGCAATGAGAACTTAAATGCTGCTGCGAGAAAAAATTTAAATACTGAAGGAATTCATGAAAAAATTTCAGTAATGTAGAGTAAATCGGAAATAGCTGTATCTATCAGGAGAGGATGCTAAGTTGTTATTATTAATGCTTAGTTTTGTATACTAAAAATCTGGACATATGAGGAAAAACTACACTGAGAGAATTGTGAACATGTACTACATAGATAGTGACAACAGAAAATAATTGTGAACAAATCCTCTCATTCACAGTTACTGACTAAGCGAGTCTAAAGCTGAGATTGTGAGTCACTGTTTAAATAGCTGGTTCAAAACATGTCACAAATGTCTTTTGTCCAGTTTTTAAGAAACCAACTTCACAGTGCTCCAGTAGGAATACTCATTATTTACCAGACCCTGAAAACCTCAAGACTCTGCTTAGGAGTATGTATAGACATGATCAACTAATAAGAACTTTTTCTTTATTAAATATGAAGAAATACCTCAAAAGTACCAAAGAACATTAAAAGAATAACTGTTTCTCTTTTATGACTCCAAAAAAAATAATGAAACATTCTGCTCACAACAAAAAGAAATCTGGAGTTGGTAAACACGAGTTTTATCTGAATTTTTTGAAATTCAAATTTATTTTCATCTGTTCACAATTACTGAAGTGAATTTCGGAAATGTTGTAAAAGATATTGCGCCTATTGAGCTCAGAACGACAGGTACTTTACATGACATCAACAGAAAGGATTATCACGTGTAATGTATACTAGCTTATAGTCTTAAAAATTAATAGAAAATTTCATTAGATATTTTAAAGCAAAAATTTTGTTTTAAAAATTTTTACACATTAGAAATTAAACTGTTTAAGGAAAATCGTTCGATAATGCATGGATTTCATCATCATACCTAAGAACATTAGTTAAGAGGGCTAGGGGAATATGAGATTAACTCTCATAACAAAGTGTATCATTACTTACCATTGCAAATTTCCTTCATTATATTCGTGTTATTTCCATATCAATTTATATTCAAGACTTAGAAAAACAGAGGGGGTGGGGAGGGGGGGAGTTTGAATAGTGTTGCAAAATTATTTTCATTCTGCATATCATCACCACTACCACGATTACAAAACTATTTAAAATATTTCATGAAAGTCTTCATATGAAAAGTAACTTTATTTATTTACATTTATTTTCTCAGTACCTACCGTTTTTTAATGTCTTTGTTCAGCTCTTTCATTTCATGCATCCCATGTGTCATTTCCTTCTCTAAATCTTTCATTAAGGTATTCACATCATCCATTAATGTTGCATCCTGATTTCCATCATCAGTAGTCGAAGTATTTCCACTTACTACATTCAGTATCTACGAAAATACAAATAAATATAGTATCACAATACAATGAACATAAAAATTCCAGGTAACTGTATTAATATTTACGTAGTTTTTAAATAGTGATGAAAAAAACTAGTGATGGAAGTATTCGAATAAAAAAAAAATACGAATTATTAGATACTTTTCTCAGATGGTAGATGCTGCGAAAAGTGAACGGAAGAGAACAGAAAGAAATAGTATAGAGAAGTAAAAGGCAATCGTACACATTCAGCTAACCTCGCCTACAAACATGAGGTAGTTGCATGCAATAAATTCCCTCTCTTTGTCTCTCTCTTTCTCTCCTCTTTCTGTCTCTCGTCTAATTACAGAGCGCATAAATATAAAAATAACATCTTTATTGGAAGTTGCACTATGTATTAAGAATAATAAAATTAAACTTCTAAGCTTGCACAGCACACTGATGTCACTGCTATTGCTATCGCTGTCATATTGGATATGAAAACCGAGAAGCGAGAACATGTTGAGAACAACTGAGGTGAGTAATCAAATTGTTATCCCAATGATAAAAGTATTCAAGAATTTACTCGAATAAATGGTTCGATTCTTAAAATTATTCAATTCTGCCCAGAAAAAACTTACTCTCTACTTTAAAAAAATGAAACCATTCTTGTTTTTTTAAATAAAAAATCTCTCATAGTCTAAGTAATTAAACGTGTTTTCGTATGTTTAGACAGGCAAACTTCACTTCCAGTCAGTCATTAACGGGTATTAAAATAATTTCTTTGTGCAGTTTAAGTTCAAGAAATGCCAATATACGAAAACTGGACGAAGTTCGCACTAAAGTTCACAACTTTAGGACATGACAAGCACTTCATTCCACAGCTGAAATCTTGACATCTACAGACATTTATCAGCAACTACAGATTTTTATGGTGATGATTATGTGAATAGGTATAGTATAAGCTATAGAACATGTGCACATGCACACCAACACACACACACAGCAAAGTTTTTAAGAACACACTTGTTCAGAAAGAACTGCCTTGGTAGATGATCAAATTTCATCGAAGTAGTGCTGGGAATAAATGAAAATCAAATATATCAGATCTAGGCTGTAAAGAGCTTGTGAGACAACATTAAATTTGTTCTTTGGAGAAAGGGAAAGAAAAAGAGAGTGAATCTTGACATATGTTCTGTCATAATCTAAGTTTTTTATATGACGATTAGAAGGCACACATGTCATATTCTCTTCAGTGTTACTGCAACAAGATCATTCATCATATCAATCTAGTCCCACTGCTTACATTATATACCAGTTGGCACACGGGATTTAAAATATGTCTGTCAACTTGTTCCCGCATTATGCCAATTCTGCCATTAAAAGTAGTGTTTAATTCTAGAGAATCGCAGCAAAACACTTGAATAACATTGACATTTGGGGCATTTAGAGGACTCACCATTGCTTATTAAATGTTTTGTGCAATACTGATTGCCAACATCAAATATTTTTGGAAATAAATTAAAGAAACTTGATATATTTCACATGTTCACTGTAGACTACCCTTTTCATTTATTATTATTATTATTATTATTATTATTATTATTATTATTATTATTATTATTATCATCATCATCATTATCATCATCATTACATAATGATGTCTGAAAGTGAAAGACATAATTCACTTTCAGCAATTAAAATTAATTACAGGGAACGAAACCTGAAGGAAAAACAGGGAACTAAAATCAATCAACTTGCCGAAGCAAAAGAAGCAGCTGTAGAATGTAGTTTGAAAGCAAACTTTTTAAATGAACAAATCCAGGCTTTCGAGAAACAAAATTGTAAATTTAATTAAAACACATCGAAAATCTGCATACATTTATTTAATGTCATCAATAAATCTCAAATAACACTGTAATATGGTTCATATATTTATAATCTCCGTACTTTATCAGTAATGCAAAATTAATCAAGTATTTTTAATGATACACAACATTCAGCAGTGCAACTAATCATCATTTTATAGAACTATGGGGCGAACCTACTGGCAGAAATTTTAATAACACTCTGCAACCCAGTCAAGCTCTGCAAATCCACCAGCTTGTATATATTATGTAAGCAGTGGCTAGGCCACACATTTACATTTTAAGAATCTTCAAGGAACAAATTTTATGCACTTCCAAAGTCCAGATTAATCTACCTGATTTTCATTTATTCTCAAACTAGTCTATGAATTCAAGTGAAGGAATTTTAAATCTGATGACCACATTAAGAATTCGATGAAGGAATAAATTTCAAATTTCTTCACTGACATGAGGAAACTAATTGAAGGGCTTGGGGAAAAAAGAAGCTAACCAACACTTTTACGAAAACTGAGAAAATATGTGTATCACACTCCATATCTGTAGTTTCACCATCTCCCATCAGATAGTATTTGTAACAGCAAAAATTACTTCGCAATATCCACAGCCTTTTATTCCAACCACATTCTGGTGTTATATTTCTGAACAAAAACTGAGCTAACCCACATTAAAATGCAGGACGAAATGTGGTGTTCTAGTGTTACAGGAAATTATTTTCATACTGATATATATATAAAATAAATATAAAATATGATATTTATTTCTACATCTTTCATTTAGTAATGGATCGCCACATCTCTGTAATCGTGCTCCCCATCACCTTCTAATTACAATAATACATACAAGCTTTCATCGACGTGTGCAGTAATCTTAATTTACCTTTACTACTCCTATTACTATAATACATACTCTCAATTCACTATCTAACCTCTCACATTGAAAACTTTCCCTTCTATCTAGTGATCACCTCACCACTTTTCTTGTTTCCTTATATTGAAGTACTTCCTATCTTTCAAAATTTCCTTAATTTGTATACTATCTTTTACCAACACTACTTAATTATAATCATTCACTTTCATCTCAAATTTACAATCACTTCTACCTCTCCTCACTTCTGTCATCAGTCTTAACCCCTATTTCTTCACTAGTCACTGTATCACATGTTTATTTGTTCACTTTCACCCCCGATAAAAATGTCGTTAAGACACTATTTTTGTAAGCCAATGCTAAACTCAATCTACATTTTTTAAACTTACATTGAAATACTTTCTCTCTTCCTATCATTTAAATTTCTCTGATTGTACACTGAAATTAGTATCACGTCCTACATTAGGAACATTTCACTACCAATTCCTATTAACAAATATCTACAGTTTTCTCTTGTCACCTCCTTTATCATCTATTGCTTCTCTGGATACTAATTCACTTATTCGTTCATACATTTTATCCTCGGATTATTTTGATAGTTACTATTACTGGTTGAACACTTACTTAATTGTTTCTATGTCTTTTGCCACTCTTATCATCTATTGCTTCTCTGGATACTAATTCACTTATTCGTTCATACATTTTATCCTCGGATTATTTTGATAGTTACTATTACTGGTTGAACACTTACTTAATTGTTTCTATGTCTTTTGCCACTCTTATCATTTCTTCCCCTTAACCACCAACTTCGTAGACTGTAATTCTGTGGTCTCTTATTTCCTCCTTTCTTCCCCTCACAAGTAGATGGACTACCCAAATCTTCTTTACTTCTCCTCCTTGTCGACTCAGGATGTCTTCCTGTTTATCCTTCTTACTCTCCTTTCTGACCTTTATTCTATGACTTACTCTTCCCATCGTCAGCTGACTTGTCATCTTATCTCTTCCGCTATTGTCAGCAGTCTTTGGTACTTGTTGCTTACATGGTGATGATGGACTTATTTGTGACCATGCGTCTCTTCTTTCCATGATGTCATACTTGTCTGTTTCCACTCGTCCTTAACTCACTGTGTCAGACATTCCTAGTGTGCCATCATTTCGGATTGTCCCAAACTAATTGAATCCCATCTTAAAATTTCTGCTATACTTTCCTGGCTACTAATCTCACTTCTTCCACCCATTTGCTTATTTACTTATAATCTTCCTCATTTTCATTTTCAAGTCCTTCCTGTTTCTTTCCATATCCTCTGTCTCCAATTCCCTTTGATTTAAATTTTCTAGACAAAATTCTAGATCGAAAGTCTCATTATTGATGTTCAATTTATCTCTATACAGCCTTTCGAAATGTCCGTTCTTCCTAGCCGCCCACATAAACGGCAGCAACAATCTTCTTCTTCATCTCGTCTCATAATCGGAATCCATCTCAAGTCGAATAATTGAACTTTTTAAATATTTTCTTCTACACAGAATTTTCTCCTTCATTAACATGTTTTTGAATTTAACCATGATAGGCCGATTCAGCTCTCTTCCGACCCTTCAATTTGCCTGTCGCTCACGTCAATGTTGAAAACTCCCAACACACTTTGAATACAGTGTCGTACGTTGTCTCTTGCTTCTCCTGTTCCATTTCCTCTACACCAAAAAATATAAAGTTCTTCTTCCTCTGCTTATCATCCTAGAATTTTAATTTTCTCTTCATTATTTTGATAGTGATAATAGTGTTAATGATCCAGATTACACTGAAGATTCCTCTGATAGTGGAGAACATTCACCACCATTCAATACCATAGTTTTGATAAAATATGTTTTGTGGCTCAACACCTTCTTCCCTCAGAAATGATGTACCAGCAGATAATTACAGTTTTAGGGAATAAATATAGCCATCTTGAATAATAATTATTATTTTGTGCATAACTGCCCTTAATTTGTAATTAAAGCAGTCATATTTGTTGTTTGATTAATCATTTAAGGCCTACAGGCTTCTTCAAAATTCTATGTTAATTATTTAGGTAGTAAATCCATCCTGACTTGATTCAGAAGTCTGTTGTTGAGATATTAATTTTATTTTCTTTCTTGTAGCCAGAAATAGATATTTCACGAAGTACAGAGCAAAGCCCTATGAAAGGTTCAGTAAATAGGAAGAAGAAGCATAATGTTGAAAACTGGTGGTCAATTAGAAATTTAATTTGATTTAGTCAACCTGGAGTTGCATCAGCTTAGACACCGAATCTTGGGATTGTTCATAGTGTAAAACATCAGATGCCATTACAATAATTCAAACATAAATATTTACAGATAATACAGCTTGATTTTAAAAAAGAACAAGCAAAACAGAAGAAAAATAATACCTTATATCTCAGAAGAAGATTATAGCACCTAGGAAAGTAGGCAGTTCTTGTTCGTGAACAAAGCCTTTGATTTGTCACTAAAATATTTAGAGCCAATTCTCATCGATAGTAGGAAGCACACTGATTTACTGGCACTTCTGCAATTGATTTCTCCAGAATATCAGTGTCATCAGGAAAAGCTACTCCTGATAATGAACTTGAAATAGTCGATGACAGCAGGACGAATAATCAGATGAAGTAAAACACATAATATGTGAACTAAAAACTATAAAATATGTGTAACACAGTACATACAGTTCATTCATAAACAAATGTTATCCCATGTATTATGTTTAAAAATTCTGAGGAAAAAAGAATCTAACCCAATTTTCTACTGCCTTCTCCTTTTAGGGATTATTTTACTAGCCTTAAAAAGAGAATTTACATAGAAACTCTCTCCTCCAATAAAATTGAATATTCCACATAATACTTCAGCAGCGTTTCATGCACTCACACACAATTATGGATTGTAGGATTTTTTTTAAACTTTCAAATAGCTTTTTCTTGAAACTAACTTACTGTGGGTTAGCTCCTTTTTTCCCCGAGCCCTTCAATTATTTATGAATTCCAAAACAAGGACATCTGCCTAGCAGTCTGGGTGACGAAGAAGATCCAGAACATAAAATATATTAACAATGCACATAAAAAGAAGTGAAAAGCTACATATCGTAAACACAGAAAATTATATGCATACAATGAACACTGAATGTTATTAAATAAAAACTACAGAAACAGTAACACATACTTATGAGAAATTATTATACAAATGATTACGAAGAATGATTAGTGAATCTTTCAATATATTAATACAAATATTTTGAAATGATCTGATTGCATATAACTAATGATTTTAGGAATGTGTTCACAAATTTATGAGGTGCCCCGAGCCCCAGATAGAAACCTTTTACCTCCCATGCATTAATAGGTAAGTTATAGCGCACGGGTGGTAAATGACCCCCTTTTCTTCATTAACATCCATAGCCTGTTCAGTATTCTTCTCCATCCTTATTGTGGGGGCCAGAATTAATCCTCTTCCACGGCTTCTGTCAATCGCTATAATATCTGCTCTATGATTGCTTCCATTGTCTGAGATGCAGTGTCCTTCCTTATAAACTTCCCACATTTCCTTGTACAGAGGCGCGCAATAAAAGATTGCACTTTATAATGATGAGAATTCCGCATTAATTCCCCTTTCCAGTAAAATCCAAGAATGTGTCCCAGAGTCTCTGGTACAGCACAACCCCAATGTCTGCATATTGTCGTGTCCCAACTCCTTCCTGGGACAGACCTAACAGCTGTAATGTTACATGACATCTTAATAGCATTCGTCCATTCTGATGTTCATAAATTTATCTTGTTATTAATCCAGGAGTTCGTTTTAGGATTCTCCATATAAAACTTGGACTCCTTTGTCCTTATGAGGAAGCTGACACCATGCTTGAAAAGACTGACTTCTCATGTCATTTCGTATCTTTCTTCCTGATTTTTTCAAATTCTTTAGGGGGTGCTATTCATAGACATTTCGCTAGTCCGGGCTACGAGCGTGCTAAACAGGATTCATATCATATCATATCGCTGACACTGGTTTAGGAATACAAGAAACGTTAGTTCGCTGCTCATCCACCGAAAGCCACACTAAGAATGTCTATGAATATGGCCCTAAGGGATTAACATTTAAGCCAATTGCAGATAAAGTAGTGTCATATGGAGAAGTCTCTCTCTCTCTCCCTCTCCCTCTCTCTCTCTCTTTTTTGCTACAGAAACATATGAAGTAGGCCTACTACTTTACGTTATATTAGTACGTATTTTTTCTAGAGAGTATTATTACATGCATTTACACTTACACAATTTTGTTTCTTCAACTTCTATATAAAATGTACTCCATAATGTCAAAATAAAACGTGTGCTAAGTATTGACAAAAATGCAAATAATTGAGCAGTTTGGAAGAAGAGAAACTGTGGCTCATCTCGCACCAGAATACGAGACTGGCATTACAACTAAGCATGATTTAATAAAATAAATTAAGGATAAAGTGTATAAAGTAAGTAAATCTACAATATGAGATGTCTACTATTGCTCTCTTTTTGCTGACAGCCATTGCAAGGAGTTTCCTTGCCCCTACAACCAGACTTGAATGAGTGAACTTCTGATCCACTATCTTGCATGCTAAACATAAGACCACGGAGAAAATTACGACAGTACAAGTATTATTCCCTTAATTTACGAAAATATTTTATGATATGGATCATCCGATTTTTTCGATTAACTGTTCAGTCCACCCCTCTTCATTACCACGGATAATAGAGGTTCTACTGTATTTCTCAACCAGTGCTATGTCATGGAAATGTTATAGCAGGAATTCTTTCTAAGTCATTACATTACACTGTTCAAAACATACCGAGGTGAGCCTGCCTGGAGAGAAATAAAAAATAGGTTGCAGCTGCCAAATTACTCTTCAAGGAACGACCACTCATATAAATTGAGGGAAAGAAGGCAGAGGACGGACATTGGAAAGTTTTCTTTTCTCAATCGTACTATCAGGGACTGGAATACTTTACCTGCAGACTTACTAAATGCTTTACCAACAACCAAAAATGTATTTAAAATAGGCTTAAGGACCTTACTAATAGACGGTAATTATACACAGTATTTACAGGGTGTAAATGATATGTTGTTATTGAAGTGTTGTATCAGTGAAGAATTATGTTGTGTCAGTGAAGTGTGTTGTATCAGTGAAGAAGTATGTCGTGTCAGTGAAGTGTGTTGTGTAAGTGAAACGTGTTCCTGTCAGTGAAGCTTTATAGTTTATAGTGGCAGTGCAAAGTATTTGAACAGTGAAATGTTTTTGAAGTGTTAGTGAAATCAGGATAGAATCAGTGAAATGTGTCGTAGTTCCAGTGCTGTGAGTGAGTTGACAGCAAAATGAGTGTAATGTTGAAAGGTACTTGTGCAGATATGAACATATCATACTCGTGGGTTTTAGTTCCATCTTAGTTTTAAGATACAAATCAGACTTATTTCAAATGTTATTTTAAGTGATCGTTTCATTTAATTTAGGATATTCCCTGTTGTTATTATTATTAATATTATTATTATAATTATTATAAATTATTGTTAGTATTAATTATTAGTATTATTAATTGTATTTTTAATTAATAAGTTTATTATTGTCATATTGAGTGTAATTAGTTACCACTGCCACCGGGTATATACCCATTGAGTGTGAAAAAAAACACACACACACACACACACGCACGCACGCACGCACGCACGCACGCACACACACACGCGCGCGCGCGCGCGCGAACTACAGTATTAATAAGATCTTTAAGAATATGGTCAATGGTAAGGTTAAATAATACAGGTGAAAGAGGAGAACCTTGCATGACTCCTTTATGCAGTTTTAATGGAGATGTTTTTTATACTCCATTCCACTCTTATGCCATTGCCTTGGATGAGAGCAATAACCAAGTCCCTTAAATTAGTAGGCATGCCAATGCTCTTTTTAAACATCTTCTAAGATGCTCATGGCCTATGTTATCATAAGTCTTGGAAATATCAAGGAACATAATGCAACAATCCTTTTTATTTCTCTTAGCATTTTTAAGACAGCCATTGACAGTAGATGTATTTACATGGGTGTCTGGGACTGAAGCAAAACCACGTGGGTGGATGAAAAATTCTACAAATGATCACAATCGTTTATTAATTACTTATTGAATAATGTGTCTTATTACCAAGAAGATGGAAATAGGACGCCAATTTGAAATGTCAATTTCATTTCCATCTTTAAAAGTTAATACAATTCTTGCTGTCTTAAATACTTATAGCCATGTTTTAAATTTCAACATGACATTAGCCAAGAAGCACTAACTTATTTGTCTGAAGTTCCTTTAAAGTGCGAACAATAATGTGGTCATGGCCAGCAGACATATCTGATTTAATTTGGTTAAGTGCAGTGTTTATTTCTTTCACATCTCTTTTAATGTCTTCTACATCTTTTCCAGTTGTATTTCAGAAAATATCAATTGTATTTCAGAAATTATAAAATGTATTTCAGATTAGTCAATTTAATTTCAGAAATTATCAATTGTATTATTTCAGATTTGTCAATTTAATTTCAGATATTATCAATTGTATTTCAGATTTGTCAATTGTATTTCAGATGGTATCAAACGTATTTCAGATTTGTCAATTGTATTTCAGATGGTATCAAATATATTTAAGAAAATAAGCTCTGCATTTAAGATTAAATAGTCACTTTTATTTCATAAAATAACAAATGTAGGTCTACTTGAGATTTTAACACAGCCTATATTAAAAAAAAATGGAAAATGAATTTAAAAAATCCTCAACTTTATTGCATTTTAGCATCTGACAGGCATATTCTCCATAGCTAAAGCACCAGCTTGATGAATTGTACTGTGTTGTACTGCACGAGCAGTGTGTGTTGCTTCATCGATTTTACTCTCTACAGTAGGTAAATTAGCCTACAACACCAGGAGCCATGACGTCAAGAATTCCCAGATGGGTTTTTACGTACGTCTTCACTTTACATCTGATCTCGATTGAATTTAACATTTGAGAATAAGCTGCCAACCGTAACTTCTGAAATACAAATGATAGTTTCTGAAATACAATTGACAAATCTGAAATGCAACTGATGTTTTCTGAAATACAATTGATACTATCTGAAATTGAATTGACTAATCTGAAATACAAATGACAAATCTGAAATACAATTGATATTTTCTGAAATATAACTGGAAAAGGTGTACACTACAGACAATCCGCCAATGGCATTCTCATTCCCAAATAAATGCAAAAAAAAAAACAAAAAGAAATGTTGATAGATTTTCATAGATGAAATTTTTCACTGGATGCCATTTTGAGATTTCATGATATTACACACGATTTTGCATCTCTTATAATATAAATATTGAGGTACTTCATATTGATATTTTCTTTTATTATCTTTCCGTTTCCGTTTTGTTAATATAGTAGGATTACTCCATTTAGAGAAAGAACTGACATCGTTTGTTGATTCTTTCTTGCATTATAATATCGTACAGCAGTGTGTTTTGGTCTCATAAGTGAATGAACTGTCTTTGCGCCAGAAATTCAGATATTTCAAAGGACAAGATTCATATAATTCAATACCATTATTTATAATAGCATGTTGTAATTAGTTTCAAATTAAATTATATCTCAAGGTTTTGCTTTCTGTGTTGATTGAACATTACACAATCATCATTATTCTGATCAATTAATTTCTGGGAATCTTGGGGATTGATTTCCTATATACTTTCCGAAATATTAACTGAAGTATCATATTTTGTGATAATATTTTCCCTATGAATTTCAGGATGAGCCTTGCCAATGAGAATACCAACACTTTAAAAAAATTCGACAATAACAACACTCATTATCCTCTATATTACCAGTACGAATGTTTCTTCTATCATTATTAGCAGATGATGTAGATGGCTGGGAATTAGCTGTTTTCACCGGTATACAGTAGACACAGACTAATAAATGGTTATCAAGCAAAATAAACACAACAGATAGGATTGAAATGTTCTTGAAATTGTCTTGATATAAATGAGATGATAAAATCTTACCTAGCTAATATTTGTAGAATAATACAATATGATTTTTCAGTGTTTAATATCAATTGTATGTCTCTTCTTACATCAATTATCCCGTAATTCATGCTAAAAGCAGAGTTTAACTAAAAGACATCAGTTGCATTCCAAGATCTTCTCCAAGTAAGGCTCACAGTTCAAACCAACACTTATGAGCTCATGTGTGTGCGCATATGCGTATGTACTTATGAGCTCACATGCAAAAAGTGTGTGTGTATGTGTGTGTGTGTGTGCGAGCGTGTGTTCGTCCACATGTATGTGTATGTGTGTATGTGTGTGTGTGTGTGTGTGTGTGTGTGTGTATGCACATGTGCAGCTTGCATTTAAGTGTTTTTTTTTAAGTCTCTTTATCCATAATACATAATTATGTTCCATTGCTGAGTTGCAATACTACATGCTGAGTATTTTCTTTACATGTTGTAGAAAGTTCTATTCATTGTTGTGTGTACATTGTTTGCCAAATCCTAAGTATTTGAATGAATTTTCCCGTTTCTGGAGTATCATTTTGATTATATGTTGTTCATCTCAAAATATACAGTATTTACAAATTTCTGAAGAAGTTTTCTATACTTATTTGCTATGTCAGAATTAGAATGTTGTCAATACATTTGCAATAATTATTGTATCACAAGAGAACTTGAACATGTAGTATTACTCTGTAATGGACCATGTTGAAAATATATAAATTAAAAAAACCACACACACATAGTAAAGAATAGGTTAAAAATCAACATCTCTGTTATGCCAAACTTGAACTGACTCACACGCTCGCTCGCTCACTCACTCACTCACTCACTCACACATACGCGTGCGTGTGCCAGTTTCCGTCTGTTATCCTCATGTCATGCACAAGTACTTATCTTTGTTCTTTAAATAGTTCGCATTCCCAAAGTATATGATTGACTATCTGTGGACTAATTTGACAGAGGCATGTTGGATCGTCTATGATCTTAAACCTATGAAAATATGTTCTCAATTTACCATGACCTGTTACAATGGTTGATAAGTTTGAACTTATTGTAAGTTTTTTACTAATTCTGTCTTTTATGCAAGGAAAAAATGTTTTTGTTATTCCTTCTTTCATTGATGCTTTCCACACACTTTGCCACTTTTGTACACCTTGTTCATTTAACTCACTAATCACTGCATTTTTTGGAAGTGTGTGTGTGTCTAAGGTTCACAGTTCAAGTTTGGCATAACAAAGATCTTGAATTTTAGCCTATTCTTTACTGTGTGTGTGTTTTATTTATTTAATTTAAAATAAGAAGAAAAAGACTGAAATTTAAGATAACAAGAGCACTTGGAGGGAGGGGCAGGTGTTCTTGTGATGTCTTTGCTTTGCCTACTACCTTTTCACCATTTTTCCATAGTTTTATCATCCTCACATCATCTTCATCAGATAATATTACTGATCCAAAATACAACAAACAACTATGCCTTGTGTCACATCCTAGGTATGTTCTTACCATGATTTTCTATAATGAAATTACTATGGGACATACATTTAACGTTAGGATTTGACAAAGGTAGTCATTTGTACTCAGAAAATTTAATTAAAAAAATAAGTTCATAGATATGTGATGTTAGCAGAACAGAAAACTGTAAAATATAATTGCCATATGAATTACACAAAAAAGAAAAAGAAAAGAAGAAATCTTACCCAAAAGTCAACCAAATCGTATCTACTGATAAACAATAAAATAAATCACTGCAGAACTAGTATTTATGGAAAATATCAGTAAGAAAGAAATGAAATGGGACAGAAGAAAATACAGCATTACAGTAAGATGAAACATTATGCTACATTTCTATACTTAAGTTTCAATATCATACCTTGTTTTCAGTTTTGGAGGTTTCATTTGCTGGACTATTTTTACATGTTTCATTTGATGGAATATTTTGACCTCGCAGTTTTGCAAGGCGTTGAGCAATTTCATCTGCTGGATCTGGCAGTTTTGCTGAAAGTTCCTGTTCCTCAAAATACTGCTGAAGAAGATTATCTGCCTTTTCTTGATTTGTAAGAGTGTCAGGAGTTGGCAAATTCTATAGAAAATTGAATTATTTTAGATTTCGTGTTTATTGCAAAAATAATTCTAATAATTCATTTCTAATATTTTGACCAGTTAAATTAGTTAGAAGAGTTCTCATTAAAGATTTCACTGGTAACAGAAAAAAAAACACTGAATTCTGAAAATGAAAACACCGTTCCTCTTCACTTCTCCACATGACAATGCATTAAAAAAAAACTTGGCTGCTTCTGCTGCAGACTTGCCAGCATTACTTTGCAAATTGCTTTCTCTTTCAGCCAGTGTTCTAATTTCTGATTATATGAATTACAGAGAAGGTATTAAGACACTGTGCAAACTCGATTTCAAAGTTTTCACGAAAATGCGTACTAAGCAACAATGACAAAAAAAAAAGTCAGGGCTGCCATATGTCTGTCTGTCAGTGGACGAAGTTTATTCACAACCAGTACTTATTAAACAATATGTTTGTGGTGTATGCATGTCAAATAAAATGACTTTTACTCCAATAACAACATTACTTCATTTGGAAACAAAATTGACTATAATGAGATTCTTCGTCATATATTTTCTTACATAATATATAATACCAAACGAATACCCTAAGTATGTTTTATAATATGCCAATAACCACCTAAAAAAATGAATGTCACATTTCTGTTAAGGATTGGATAATGATTTAATTGAGTATATAACTGCAAGATGTATTGCTGTTTCTATAGAAAATAAGAAAAGGATTACTGTATTCGTGGTGGTAATTCTCCTTCTTACCAGTTTTCATAAGAACAACACTAAACTTCATAGTAATCCATTGAATTAGATAATGGCATCAATCTTAACAGAATTGTGACATTCATTGTTTTTCCCGCACACCCTTCAATTATGTTTCTAATTCAGAAGTTTTTATAAATAAGTTCAGAAAAAATCTGCATGAACTATGGCAAATTAATGTGTGTATGTGTGTCGAATGTCTACCCACTTCCCTTGCGTGATTCAGGTTCTGCATACTATAGATAGATGGCAGAACTGTGACCCATTTTCATGTTGCACACCACTTCGGCGGGCCATGTTATTCATGATGTGTATCTGTGAAGAGTTATGTCGTGTACTATGGTGAGTATATGTGTAAGTGTTCGTGTAAGTGTAGTATAGGAAATGGATGAGGATGATGATGGTGAGCAAGGGAGAAGGGGAAACCTGGTACAGGCATGTAGCCTACTCCTGTCGAATAGCCAGGCTTAACGTCCCCATCCAATGGATGAATCACTATCAACAGTGACATATGCCTTTTCTTCATATGCACTGCGGAGAGATTTGGGATTTAACCCAGGCATATTGGTATACAAACTAGTGATTAGAAGTTGTGCACCGCTATCTCTCCTAGTCCCAAGTTACAAATTTTACATGAAAATTTCTGATCCCGCCAGGAATCGAACCCAGGCCAGCTAGTCTGGAGGCAGACACTCTACCACAGAGCTAACTCGGCAGACCGACAAATTAAAGTAAAGTTAGCCATTTATATGACATATGACATGTGTTGTATGTTTATATACTGGCAGTACTTACCAAATGATTTGTATATGCCATAATGGAATAGATAAGCAACAGTCTTTATTTTCTCTGCTCTACACATTAGCATATTAAACAGTAGGTTCAAATTCCGTATTCAGTTATCGTTAACATCATCATCATCATCATCATCATCATCATTCTTTAATTTGCACAATGTACTTACTGGTACAAACAATTTCTGTCAAATGACTTATATTATACAAGTTCACTTTACAAACATTTTCGCCATGCTAGAGGCATCTTCTTTTGCTTTACAAAACATGGTTATCTAGAGTCTGAGTGAAATGAATCCAGGGTCCTGAGCCGAAAGTTACCCAGCATTTTCTCTTAATGGGTTGAGGGAAAACCCCAGAAGAAACTCTAACCAAGCATCTTCAGCTAACAATAATCACCGTTTTATAATTGAAGGGGGCTAGAATCGAAACTAGCTGTGCCCAATTGAAAGCATTTTGAGAAAAACAGCAGTATATTTTTTTGCATTGTTGTTCGATATGTTTGTTATTTTTTAAATATGGAACTTCTGTATATTGGAAAAAAAGGAAGTCGGAATATAATGGCCACAAAATCTAAACGTAATATTCATGGAAATATTTTTACATGTATGTTTGGACATCCCGACTTTTGTTTCTAACTTACTGCACATAACTAGTTTTGTTTTTTACATAGATGGATAAACCCAGTTATGAGAAATATTTGATATGATGGTAGAGACTGGATTAATCTTGCTCAGGATAGGGACCAATGGCGGCTTATGTGAGGGCGGCAATGAACCTACGGGTTCCTTAAAAGCCAGTAAGTAAGTAAGTAAGTAAGTATGAGAAATATTTTGATTAAATTAAGTGCAAGTTAAGTACTTTATGTTAGAAAAATGAGTAATGTTACATTTTATTTCTTCACAATGGATTATAATTTAAATAAATGTATTTTAAGAAACAAACAACACTTGACTATTTTAGGCTAAGAAAACATTGGCCTTTTTGAACAGTTGGTTCTTCATATTTTTCCTTAATTTCATACTTTGCACAAGAGATCATCACTACTAACATCTGCATGGTTCTCATTTTCACTGCTGAAGTATATTTTAGAATCAGACAGTCCTGCAGGTTTTTCTTAGGTACAACATAAAATGCTGCATGGAAATGCTTTATGTCACGATTGGTTAATGAGCTGCAATGGAAAGCTGAATCTGTGGCCACACACAGGAGGTCTTGGAGGATTTGATCCTGAGTGCCTAAAGAAAATAAAAATTATTGTTTCTGTTTTCTACATGTTCTTTGCTTACTTAAGTAAGATAATTATGTGAATAAATTAATTAAATTCTTACCTCTGTCTATGACTCATGTTTGCTATCCAATTCTCTTCATTTTTAACTCTTATACGACCACTTCCAGGCATAGCATTCACTTTCGAAACATCCATCTTTTGAAGATTGTAATGATTACCATTCTTTTACAGTTCAATACAAATAGAAATTAATGTGTCTGATACAAACAGACTTCTGCTGGTAATTCACAAAATTGAAACACAACAATGGCTTGTAAGTTTTACTTAAAATACAAGCATTGCAGTGCTAAAACGTAAAAAAAAATAATGGGCCAGTTTCGAAAATAAACACACAGATATCCATTTATATCATGTTGGACATGGCCAGTTTTGAAACCACTACGGCACAGCAAGTTCTGTTATTAATATGCATGTAGACATATCCAGTTCTGTTAATGACACCCATTTTAAACGTTCGGTTTTAAAGGCTTTATAGTCATTTTTGCTACATATAAATCTAATATTATTTACTAATTTCAGAGTTACATCAAATTTCATTAAAAATGGACACAAGTTTCGATTCTAGCCTCCTCAGTTAAAACACATTAAGAATTAAAATTATCTATAAATTAAATATTAAATTATATTAACCAACATTTTATAACTAATATCCTTTACAACATATGGTATTCGTAAAATATTTTCTATTGATAACACTAGAGAACACGATTTTTACCTCTGGGAAACTAATAGACGTTTTTTGTCAATTTTTATACATAGAAACCGAGTATGTTGTTTAAATTAGCCTATCAGATCTCAGTTTTTATTTATATTCGATTCCAGACTATGGCAAAATTAATATCATGTACAGTACATACTAAAGCTTTGCTACTTATATTTTGAATGAATACTAAAGTAATCTTTATATGCAGTTTAAAACATCATTCTTACACTTCATAATGTATGCACTTGGTGGGTTCACTAATCCCTGAACCCCTTTGTGTCATGTACAAGGCAGGTAGAACTAGATGTCCCTTGCCTGGGATGGGAGCACAGAGTAGAAGAACTAAATTCTTTTGTATTGAAAAATAGTGTTATCTTAAAATATAAATATACTAATAAAATGTTATTGTTTCTTTTAAAATTGTTCTGGATGAACCTTTCATTTGGAGATTTGGTTTGATGAATTATAGTCTGGTGCTCTTGTTTTTAAAAGCAATGAGTAGTGTCTTATTGTTAGTTGTAGTGATTTCGTTTCTGTGCTCAATCTAAAGTAACAGATGTCACTGTCGTAATCATCCAGATAATTTCTGTTGTGTTTGTGGAAAGTAAACACCTAAATCCCAAAGGGGGAAAAAAACTATAAAATTACTAAAACAGCTTACTTATACTACTTTGATTGCAAAATTGGTGATCAAGATAAAAAGTGGGTTGTAAAACACTCTCCACAATCCTTAGTTGAATAATTACGAGCAAATATAGGACGACCTTAAAGTGATTGAACTTCTTGTAAGAATGCAGGGAGGGTTCACCAAATACTGTTTCTACATGTGTTTGTAGGGCAGTCGTGATAGAAAAAATATAACATTAAACATTGGGCACCTCATTCCTGGTCAATCCAATGTGAAACATAACCTACTTGTGAATCCCACAAATGTTCTCCTGCGTCTTCTACACATAAAGTTGGATTTATGTAACAGTTTGTTAAAGGAGTGAATAGGGAAGACAGTGATTTTCGTACCCTGCAAGAATTATTTCCCTGTTTAACATATGCAAAATTAAAGAGGTTATTTTCGTTGACCCACAGATAAAGAACTTTCAAAGACGATGTTTTTGATAGTAAGTTAACAAATGTGGAATTAGTGGCCTGGCATGCTTTTAAGATAGTGGTGGAAGGGTTTCTTGGCAATATAAAGGATGAACAATATGAATCTTCAGTGGACACAGTCTCTAGGATGTCACTGAAAGGACATTTTCTGAAAATTTGGGTGTTGTTAGTGATGAACAGGAAGAGTGTTTTCATCAAGACATATAAATTCATTTTATTGCTATTTTGACTCTCAAGTAAGTTATCTTTCATTGTCTTCAAAATTACCAAAAGTCAGTTGAAATATAAATTGACAATTAAAAATTGCATAATTTTATTTTTATTTCATTTTTCTTGATATCTTATGAACTAAGCCTCACAGGAAATATCCAAAGGCATTTTCGGAATCAGCGCATGGATTTCTGTAAGAATAAACTATTTTCACTCCGAAGGTATAACAAAAATTGTTTTTGTTCCCTAGTGAATGATCATACATGCCATGCACTTAAAGTACCAAATAAATACATATTACTTTTCATGACTACCAGTACATTATTATTCATCGTCTGTACAACCACAGTATTCGTATTTTTACAGTAAAGAAACTGTATGTTAATAATGTTATGACAACTTGTTAGCTGTTAGCTGTGGTAGCGAATAACTATAACTACATGTTCACCATAACTATTAATTTGCGAAAATAATTAAACAGATCGCAAAATATGTAAAATTAAATAAAAGATACGAATTATAGCATCTCTCACATCTTAACTATGAATAAAGTAGTAATATGAAAAGCACAGAATTTTACTTGAAAATTGACACAAACTCCAAATGCCACTTAACCTGTAATTGAAGACCTCCCTCGAAAAAGGGTGTAACATCAAATTAATGAAATAGCCTATGTGACTTCGGTAGAAAAAGTAATTTTGAAACATTCATTTATAAGAATAAATGAATGTATCCAATATCTGAATAAACTTGTATCCTTGATTAATCAAATGGTTCTGCTAGTAAATATAGGCCTAACGAAATACTGTATGCCCCTGAAATTATTTTCTTTTCTCTCGAAACATGTATTATAGATCTTCAAATATATTTATCATTAACCTTGTCTGGTCATGGCGGACTAGATGCATTCCAGTTCAAACCCGCCATTCTTAGGTCAAACACAAATATAATACATAATTTCACTACTAATATGAACTACTTCCTAACTACTATGATAGTAACAATTTAATCCAATTTAATATTACGCATACACAATACCATACAATACAACACGAATACAATAATAACATTAATATAGTTCAACACTGTGAAGTAACAGCATGCCAGACCGAGAAACAAGCAGGTTCAAATCATGGTAGGGACAAGTTACCTGTTTGAGGATTTTTCCGGGGTTTTCCCTCAACCCAATAATAGATAATGCTGGGTAACTTTCGGCATTGGACCCTGGAATCATTTCGCTGACATTATCACCTTCATCTCATGCAGTTGCTACATAACCACAGCAATTGAAAAAGCGTCGTAAATAGCCAATTAAAAAAACATTAACATTATGAACGTTTCCACTATTATGACTCTTCTATTACTCATGCTCAGTACTCTACCCTCACTCTTTCTCTCATCTCAAATATAGCTGTTCCCACTCCACTTTAAATTACTCTTTCTTTATCTTCATATTCTCTGTCTTCAATTATTTATTTGGATTATTCTTACTTCATTCTGTCAATACCAAAATATACCATTTTACTTAATATTCTGATCCTATTCTTATTCTTAACCTCTAAAAACAATTCTACTTCAGTATGATATCATCATAAACTCACTTTTGACTATATTTACTATTCCTAAATCATTTAATCCTTATCTGAATGGAAAAAGCACTTTGAAGGATTGTTAACAGAAAATTGTACCGGTACTCATTTATTACAGATAACAGGCACAACTCAGGAAATTGGGAGTGAAATAAATTTAGATTTGGTTACTTTAGAAATAGCAATAAAATCATTACAAAATGGTAAAGTTTGTGGCGAAGATGGGATAAATGCAGAATTAATTAAATGTGGAACAAAAAAATTATTTGAATTGATAAGGAAATTATTTGAAAGATCTTTAAATGGTGAACAGGTAGCGCAAGAATGGAAACAGGGACTTGCATAGGTGATTTATAAAAAAGGGAAGAGACCGAGAAACACCTGGTTGCAAGATATAAATAAAGCGTTTGCAGAGAAAGGACTGCAAGAACAGGATTGGGAAGGTAGAGAGAATTGGAGGAAAAAAAATAATAATGTAGGACATTGGTCACAGAAGATGTGATATTGTAATAATAATCCTTATTCATCATTTCACTTGCTTCCTTAGCTACTTAACAGATACTAGTTTGGTTACTCTTTTACTAATAGCTTCTGTAGAGTGAAGAATTGTAATTATACGTACTGCAGGCCCTATTGTCACAAGTTTATTAACTCCAAAATGATTCATTGGATGGTAAATATAACTGTTTTTATTAAAAAGAAACACAATTCCTAAAATTCTCGTATTCAATTCTCTAAATGGGAAATATTAAGATAGTACAGAGTACAGTGATACGAAAGTCCTTGTTCCAATGTCAAGCAGAAAAAATTAGAAATAAGAATACCATTGGTACAGAATTTTTTTTCTATAAGAATTGATTTATAGTCAATTTAACATCTGTGGTCATATCGCATATGTAGGATCTTTGGGTACCATGTAGACACCTTGCATGTACTACTAGTGGCATCTTGCCATGGCAATGTTTGTAAGTTTTCATAGGAGACTGTATGCCTCGTTTTAGTTGGTGGTTATATGTTTTGATAGTTAAGCTGAAGAAATGTGCGACATTATCATTGAATGTGGCTTTCAGTCAATCAATAGACCTATAGGCAACTTATTAAAAAGGCTCACTTGAAAGGCAGAATAATCTTTGCGTTAGTGAACATGTGAACATAGTTTCATTATGGCAGAAGTAATTACACAGACATTTGCAACTCTCTTATCTTACGAAGTAAAATTAGATGTAAGCATAAAATAATCATAGGTAATAATAATATTATCATCATTATCATTGCAGTGATCTTCATTTATGTAGTACTCTTATTGAAGTAAACAATGTAATTAAACCAATTACGACCTTTAAATATTCCGGATTCCACAACATGGCATCTTTATTTTACTTATTTTGATATGGGCCGAAATATTTGTAAATATACAGGGTGGAAGTTAAATAACCTTGCAGATTGAAAGGGACGATAGGGTATATTGAAATGAATAGAAAACCTATATTACGTTTTGTGATTAAATGCACTGTTAATTAGAAAACTAAGTTTGAAGTTTCAGCAGTCTGACAACATTGTCACCAACACTCGCTTCTCATGATACAGATGTAAGAGATCAACGAATTCTGTAACTCGGTGTGTCTCACTAGGTGAGCTGGCGCTGTGATGCAACCAACTTGCAGCATGCAATTGCTTGAATTTAGAGGTTTTTAAAATTAAATTCACACGAAAATTGTCCACAATATTGAATTATGCCAGAGGGATAAATTATTCTTTATTAGTTTTCCTATCAATATGGGCAAAAATCGCGATCCTACTCGCGATAGTTACTGAATAAGAGGTTATTAAACATTTGAGAAAAAACATTTTTTCTGAAAAAACTATTAACTTTCCACCAATATGATATTGTAGTTTTTTGTTACATACAACATGAGTTATTCACTCTGAAAACCTGCACGGCTATTTCACTTACGCTATGTATATGTCAATCTCCTGCAGGCATTGGAGGGACCAGCAATTAAGATTGTACGCTCATTGCACGAAACTTCTCTTTTTATTATTACTTGCCTAAACGTTGTTACACATAAATATTAACATTTTCACAATGAAGTCACTTTCATTGTTAATTTGCACATAACATGGAAGAATACTTATACTTACACTTATACTAAATACTCATTTGTATTCTACATATTAATGTGATTGTATCAAAATTTTATAGCAATTTTTATAGTCAGTAATACACTAGTTTCCAAATTATTACAGTTTTCATATTAATTAAATTAAATTCTTGTATGTTTGTAACCTGGGTCTGAATAGTCACCTGTCTGTCAGGCAGATATCTTTCTTTCTTTGTGAGAAATTACACTGAACAACAAGAATTTTGCTCTGGCTTAAAACAATATGTCCCTTATGGTTTGTTGTGCACTGAGTCAGAAAAATGGATCTCTTTTCTTCGTATCACATAAGGTTTTTAGGATATACTATGATGTCACTTTTCGATAAGCGCTCCCCCAGGAAACATCTGGCGCAGATTGGGGTTGTAAACCAAAACAAAAGCTAATGCATTTTATGAGTTTATTAACTATTTCCGTTTCTTATGGTTGTTGGCATGTTCTTTTGTACTTCTATTAAATAAAAAGATATTGTTCCCTTCTATTCAATAACATTCGTAACAGTTCAAAATGAGGTCTACACAGTGAACAAACAAGGGTGTGGTTTTCAGTATTTAAAAGAAAAGCGTCAATTACTTGGGCTGTACTATAAGCACTAACAAAAGCTGCTGCCAGGGAATCAAAAGGATAGCAATGGCTAAGGACGCTTTTAATAGAAAAAGGAGCATCTTTTGCGGACCTCTGGAAAAAGAACTAAAGATGAGACTAGTGAAATGCTTTATGTGGACTGTGGCATTGAATGGGACAGAAACATGGACATTACGACGAAATAAAGAGAAGTGACTAGAAGCATTTGAAATTGAAATATGGAGAAGAATGGAAGTTGACAGACAGAATAAGAAATGAAGCTGTGTTGGAAAGAATGAAGAAAGAATGATGCTGAAACTGATCAGGAAGAGGAAAATGAATAGGTTGGATCACTGGCTGAGAAGAAACTGCCTACTGAATGATGCAATGGAAGGAATGGTAAACGGGAGAAGGGTTCGGGGCAGAAGAAGATATCAGGTAATAGACGACATTAAGATATATGGATCATATGTGGAGACAAAGAGGAAGGCAGAAAATAGGAAAAATTGTAGAAAGCTGGGTTTGCAGTGAAAGACCTCCCCTTGGGCAGAACACTATGAATGAATACATACATACACATATTTACAAACATACACACATACATTACATACATGCACACGTAAATAATATTGTTTTTAAGAAAGGCCCAAGCATGCTGTTAAAAAGTAATAAAGAAAAAATAAACAAATAAACAAAAAATATATATATGCATATATATAGATGAGCATACACACATGCATACGTGCATATGCATAGACACGCACACACACTTACAGATGGACATACACACACGCGTATGTGCATACACACATGCATAGGCACATATACACAGATGCAGACTGACGTGCATGTGCAGATACACACACACACACACACATAATGTGCAATTTCATTTTTACAAACAAACAATAGTTATCTTTCCACTCATTATTAAACTTTGGTTGGATACATGAGCTCATTTTATGAAATACGCCACTGACTAGTCTGTTATTCAAATGCAAATTAAGCTTTTCAGGAATAACTCCCTGTATTTTGAATAATTTCGAGGGAAAAATTGTTCCGGGGCCGGGTATCGAACCTGGGACCTTTGGTTAAACGTACCAACGCTTTCCCACTGAGCTACCCGGGAACTAGTTATTCTAGTCTGTTATTGCTTTGAATCACTCATAGTCTTCCCCCTTCCCTTGACGCAACATACTGCATATATACTAAGAGTCCAAGAGCACGCCTCGCACTGTTTTTTTGCATCCCTGATTTAGGAGAAATTGGAACAGATAAACAGAGTGACAGACAAATGATGTCGAAAATCACTTTTTTTGCTATGAGGGTTATTGAAAAAGTGCATTTCCATGAACGTCTATCCAGTGCCTTTGCTTCAGTAAGGTCTTATTTTATAAACCTATGGATCAACAATTGGCTTGCTTCTGACAAAGGAAAAATTTTACAGTCTGTTTAAAAGAAACCAAATAACTGGAAATGTACAAAAACTTGCCCAGACATGTTCAAACATTTTTAACAAGAGCCAGAACAGGTCACATTGCCAGACAATTGTACCTACACCGATTTCACCTTTCTGATACTCCTACTTGTCTGTAGTGCAATAATCATGATGAAGATCTGGAACACATTATTCTATACTGTCCATCCATAAACCACAAAAGAAGTATATTAAAATCATCGGTACCAAGTGCAGAAAACACAGCTCTGCAGTATATATTGACTACACCCCAACTCTGGCTACTAGCAACAGGCGTCTATAATGAACACCGATCAAAATACCCCTCATTTCTCGTGAAAAACAACAACTGAATGAATAGACTACAGTGGACTGTAGTGGACTTTATGTTGTCAGCAAACAGCTGGATACATTAAGATTTTTGTAGTACCACGTTATTTTTGCTATATATTTCGTATAATGAGAAAGTAATGAAGAAAAATCATCTGATTTAATTTAAAGTAAATCAGCATTGTGTTTTTGATTTCAAACAAAGACCAATTAATTTTTTACTGGAAGTTATTACACTTCATGTGTATTGTTACTGGATTAGGAATACAAACAAAATCCATCCAAGAGTTAGGTAAAAATTCTTGTACACAGACAAGACACACAAAAGGCATGCACAAAACATCTTTTTCGATATCTGGTTTCCTGACATGTCTATTTCCACGAAAATCTCGAAATAATAATAATAATAATAATAATAATAATAATAATAATAATAATAATAATAATGATAATGATAACGATAATGATGATGATAATAATGATAATGATAATAATAATGATAATAATAATAATGATAATGATGATAATGATAATGATAATGATAATAATACAAGAAGTATCAATTACAATCTGTGCTTCTAATATAGAGAAGTTATAGTAGTTATAAGATAAGTAATGTCACGGGATTAAATATGCTGGACTAGGACTTCCAATAAACTCAATATTGAAGCAACAGCCACTAATAAAGAAACACCACTTAGGTTTAGTTGGACCAGGACGCCATTCCGGAAAATAAATATATGCATTTCGGAAACATGAAGATGCCAAACTTGACACTCAGTATGAGTGCAATAGATAAGGAGAGTTCTTGTAAATATTTTAATCACTGCCACGTGGTAACCTAATTACATAAAGAAGTTAACACAAAAGCATTATGGATTACCTAAAGAAGTTGATGTAACAGCTTATTCTAGAATTTAAAACATTTATTGGTACCGGTAACAAAATGTTATCAGATTGTGTACATGTTTTGAATGTAGGCCTACTGCTAATAGCAAAAGTTACCGTGTGCTCTCTCAATCCAGTATATTTCTAACTATACTTCTATGGTTTACAGCTGCCTTTTGGTATATGCTTAGCATGTTTGGATGAAGAGTCGAGTTCGAGTTTCGACTCTTAACATAATATTTATGTGAATACAGAATGTAGGAAACTTCAAGCATTTCCATGAGAGTCAAATAATAATTAAAATATACAATGCTCAACAATATTTTGACTAACTGTATCGAATCTAGTCAGTAGAGCTCAGAAATATATGCCGTTAAACTTCCAATGCACTTCATGTGCCTCTAGACTTTGCTTACATTACAGCGTCGGGATCGGTGAACTCAGTGTGTTTTGTTCAGCAGTGCATGTTCATCATGGCAGAGTAATACAAATCATAACAGACAATACTGGACGTATATTGTATAGCATCGTATAAAGAAAGAGTATTGCAAACATGCTACGGAAGAGAATAAGTTTGTCTATGAAACTCCGCAATTTAATCTCCAAGTATGCCAAAAATGTGTTTCGTATTATAGAAGAAAATCTATTTTGTAATCTTTGCAACATCACAGTTCCAGCGCACAAACAATTAGCCTAATCCAGTATGTTAATACGAAGATGCATAAGAAAGCCCTTGAAAATTGTAACCACAAAGAGGGAGATGCAGCAGGATAACTTGAACGAACATCAACAATGTAAAACTATGTGATGCGTTCATTGCAGCTGACATTCTTCTGTACAAACTCAGGAATAAGAAGCTGTGTGCATTTTGAAAAAAAATATATCCAACAACCAATTCCACATGACACAACTTTACAAAGAATTATGTGAAAATAAATTATGACATATTATGTATTTTCGACATCCAAAACAAACTAAAAGAAAGCATTACATATATGGATTTCAGTGGACGAAGCAATGGACTCCAAAGGACAATATGTAGTGAATGTAAATTTAGGGTCTATGAATCCAAAAAGTCCCACAAAACTTTTCTCACATGTGAATCTCTGGGTGTTGTGAATTATTCTAAAATTAGAATAACTCTTCTCGGGTTCTCAGCCAGGTGAGTTGGAGATTTGCTTCCAAGTTTTCGACGGCTAGCTCTGCCATCTTCTTCAGGGAATGAAGTGATGTAGGACCATGTCTAGCCAGTATATATGCAATAGTAGGGCTTCCCGCTGTGGGGCAATCAGGAGCTAGTTACTATTCCCGACCACCAGGCACATTCTGGTTGGTGGAAGCAGTAGCCAATCAGGAGCTAGTTGCTGGTCCCAACTGTCTGCCGTGTGCCGGTGGTTTAAGCGTATTGATGGCTGGTTTCCATGCTGTACTCAGCTGTAGACCCCCGTCTCTGTTGAAATTATTGCCATCTAGCTGGATTTCGATGGCTTCCTTGATAACCAAGTCCCAGTAACCTGATGTCTTGTCCAAGATGGTGGTAGCGCCGAAATCTATCTTGTGACCAGTTTCTAGGCTGTGTTGGGCTACTGCAGACTTATCGGGGTAATATAGTCTTATGCTGCATTGATGTTCCTTGCAGCATCCGTCTGCCCGATATAGCATTTCCCACACTCACAAGGTATTTTGTAGACACCAGGTGTCCTAAGACCAAGGTCGTCCTTAACTGGTCTCAGCAAGTTCTGGATCTTTGTTGGCGGCTTATGGATGGTCTTAATCCCGTGTTTTCTTAGCAGTCTGCCAATCTTGCCCGAGATGGGGCCATAGAATGGGATGTATGCCATGCCCTTCGTCTCCTCTGTTCCTCTTGTTGTTCGGACAAAGAGAGTCTCCCTTCTGAGATCCGTCACCTACGTAAGATGTTCCAACAGAACAACTTCGGCAACAGGGAAATCGGCTTGACCCTCAGAAGGGCTTTTTCGGACAAACCACCCGCCGAGGAACAAGATGGCAGAGCTAGCCGTTGAAAACTTGGAAGCAAATCTCCAACTCACCTGGGAGACCCGAGAAGAATTATTCTACATCAAACACCGGGAAAGCCTCAAGTCATACATTATTCTAAAATTAGTTCAGTGTTTGGAGCTCTGAAGTTACTATGGCCTTCGAATGTGCGGAAGGAAAAAATATTCCTCTTTATTTCCGATAGTGTGCCATATATGATAAAGGCAGCGAAGTTCCTAAAAGGCTCATTCAAGAATCTAATTCACGTAACATGCCTTGTGCAGGCCTGCTATATAATTGGTGAAGTGAAAAGTAATTTTCCATAAGTGGACAGACTAACTGCAAATGTCACCAAAGTGTTTATAAAAGCACCTCGTGTGATGGCATTAAGAAATCGATTACCTGAAATAGCTCTGCCTTCATCTCCTTTTCTAATGAGATGGAGATAATGACTGGTTGCGTGTAATTATTATTGCAAATACTTTTACAACATTAACAAAGTAATTCAGTCATTAGATACCAGTGATGCAGCTTCAACAACGATTTCTCAAGAACTACAACATGACTCAAGAATTGAAAGTGTTTAAATAGATTCAATCAAACTTTGGGTTTCTGTGTGCTTCAGTATAAGTGTTAGAAAAGTCAGACAGAAGCTTGAGGGATCAAATTACGCCAGTCAGTGATACTGTAAAGAAACTGAATAGTGTAGAAGATGAAATAGGAAGAAATGTAGCAGAAAAAATGAAAAACTACTGAACAAAAATTATGGATATGTAGCTATATATAAAATTTGTGTTGTGAGTTAATTTCAAATTAGCAACATTCTAATATGTACCATTGTTGTTACTCACAGTAAAAATATATCAAATTAAAAAAATATATTTGTAAATCATATCAATGTACTGAAAGAAAAAGGCTGATACTTGTCACTGTAGAGTTAGATATATTGTCCACAGAAAGGAAATAAATGTCTTTAAAGTATGTATTAGTTTTCTTTAATAACAGTGGCTATTTGAAATCAAATGGATGGCTTCCACCGATCACAATGCCGAGGACTAACACACTGTGATGATAATAAACGAAACATACCCAGTTCACCCACCCCAACTCTATTACACAAGCAAAGTCAGAGACGTATGAACCGCACTGGAAGTTTAACAGCATATATTTCTGAGTCCTACCAATCGACTTTCCAGTTTATGAAATACCTTTTTAGCTGCCATTTTATCAGGTTCTTCTCCTTTGAGAATTGCCAATCTCTTTGCCACTTCTTCCTCTGATGGAATGGGCTGTCGTTTCCTCTCTTCCCTCAACCTCTCCAAACGTTCAGCAATTTCACAATCTTCCTGACTTAAGCCCTTCTTTAACTGTTGCATGCGGGAGTTTTGGCGATATAATGTTATAGGTGGTCGTGCTGGATTTTCTAAGGACTCCAGTCTCCTTTAAGTCAATCACAATCAAGACAGTACTTAAAAAATAAAACTGAATACATGTATAGACTTTATAATAACACATTCTAATTCAATATGTCCAGATATAAAGTCAGTTAATAAATATAAACCTTTGCTGCAAAAAAAATTACAATCCATCAAGGAGTATAATCAAAATTACATAAAAACTTTATATGTAAAATAACTATAGAAAAAAGTTGATAAATGGAAGAGAAAGAAAGGAATACTGACTAATAAAGAATCACTTTCTAGTCCTATTACACATATAGCCAAAGGTCACGAATTTGTTATTAATGTATATTTTGTGAATTATAAACTGAAATTTCAAAATTATAGTTTGTAAGTTTGTATCATTTTATTTAATTCATAAAGTCTTGTTTTTTTAAAACTAATTCACTAGTCGTCTACAAATAAAGTGGAAAAAAATACACTTCTTGAAAATGTTTATTCATAATATAATAATAATAATAATAATAATAATAACAACAACAACAACAACAATAATAATGTCACCGATGTAGCTCTGTCGGCTGTGGCACATGCCTGCTGATCCGGAGTTGCATTCGGGCATGGGTGTGATTCCTGCTTTGGGATAATTACCTGGTTGGGATTTTTCCGAGGTTTTTCCCAACTCTAAGGCAAATGTCAGGTAATCTATGGCGAATCCTCGGTCTCATCTCATAATCACCAATCTCATCGACACTAAATAACCTAGTAGTTGAGATAGCATCATTAAATAACTAAAAAGAATGATAATAATAATAATAATAATAATAATAATAATAATAATAATAATAATAATAATAATGTTTTCTGTAGATAACACTCTCAAGCACAGTCTTCATTATCGTCAACAAGAAGTACACCAAATTCAAATGGCATCAAACAAAAGGTTTTAAGGTAAAATTTAATTCCATGTCACTCACATATATTTCCTCAAATCTTCTTTGCCGACAGCAGGCATTTAACTTGGCACAAGAGCAGAGACATCAGTAATTTAAACATGAACATGAGAAAAAAGCAATACTTTAATAAAAATGGCTCTAATTCACTTGAAAAAGTGACTAGGTTTTGAAAATTTCACGTAATGCTAATTAAGCTTTGTAAAATAATATTATGAAGTTAACATTGCTTTAAAATTTATCCTTGGTGTGACATGCCTCGAAGCATTTTCTGACACAGAGAGACCAACATCGCACAAATGGCAGAAAAAACAGTAGCTTTTTTTCTTTCCATGTTTGAAAAACACAACATACCCTTCTTTGAGATCTCATCTTATTCGCCCTTGGTGGAATTCTTCAAAAAGTGCCTCTCTTTCAATCGAATTGTGGTGTTATTTGATCTCTGACGTACTTTCTGTTTCGAATCACCAAATTGATGATACAATCTCTCAGCTGGCAGAATTCTGAATAAGTGATCGATTTGCTTTCTACTAGATTGCTTATAAATTAACACAGAAATGACGACTGTGGCATTTAGAAGTCTTCTGAAGAGCTTCACGTACCACTTATGCAGACATTTCCCCTCTATTAGATATTCTGAAACAGCTGATCCTTGAGGTCAATGCCTCTCATATGTTTATTAGGCCCGTAACACATTTCCTTACTTACAAATGGCTTTTACAGAAACTGGAGGTTCATTGCCGCTCTCACATAAGCCCACCATCAGTCCTTATCCCTCAAATCCATTTTAATATTATTCTCCCATCTACGTCTCTTGGCCTCCCCAAAGGTCTTTTTCCCTCAGATCTCCCAACTAACACTCTACACACATTTCTGGATTCACCATACGTGCTACATACCCTACTCATTCAAATGTCTGAATTTAATGTTCCAAATTATATCAGGTGAAGAACACAATGTGTGCAGTTCTGCATTGTGTAACTTTCTCCATTCTCCTGTAACTTCATCCCTCTGAGCCCCAGATAATTTTCTAAGCATCTTATTCTCGAAACCCTTAACCTCTGTTCCTCTCTCAAAGTGGGAGTCCAAGTTTCACAACAATACAGAACAACCGATAATATAACTGATTTATAAATTCTAACTTTCCACTGTCATGGAGCCCCATAACACACTAAAGCAAGACATGTGTGGTACGCTTGTTAGAGATATGGAAAATGCTTTCCTTTAGCAAAGACTAACACTCGAAGTAAGGCATAACTGACATTGGTCGGCTAGTGATTTTTTGAAAACATAGCTACCTGCACCATCTGTATTTCCCACTCCTACAGGTAACCTATCCGAATTGTAACCTATAAAATTTATATTACGTGAATAAAATTAAACTATTAATACACAGTCAGCTGTTCAAATTAATGTAACTTTATTTCTATCAGATCATATCAAACTGCGTAATAAAATTCATGTTTTAATGATCTATACAGAGATGGCTCCATTGTGTAGCAACATATTTCCAGCTATAGTGTGAAGACATAAGGATTGCTAGCCTTCTCCACACACTTTACACAGTTCATAGTTCTCGGTATAATATGTTATTGGCCTTATAGTCGAAAACACATATGATTTTCATTTTCTATCCCTCTGTTTCTTTCTGTCCAAGTTTTGTCGTTGTAAAATGTAAACATATTTTTTGTTACTCCATTTCATTAGAGTGACAGGGCACCTGAATGCTGAGCAAATAATTCACCCTTTCCAATTTCTTATCTCTAATTTATTGATTTAAGATCCCCAGTCTGTCCAATCTTAGTGCCAACACAATCAGCATTGCTGCCAGCTCTAGGGAGTTGTAAAAATTATCCATCCAAACAGTTCTACCTTTAGTTAGCAGTGGTTCTAATAATTGTAATACAATTGCTGTTGTCTTGTCTGTGTTCGGTGTAATGAATGATGATTCATGTTTAGTTGTACTGTCAGCATAAATTACAAAGCACCACGGTATCCAGTTGTTGATTCACACAATTCGCAGTTTTTATTACAAACACTGATGCTTTCAGTGGAAAGTACTGTTTGAAAGATAATCTCCTCTTCCAAAATGTCAGAGATTCGTCAATGGATATATTTTGTCCAGGGAGATAGAAATTTCGGAATTTGTCATTCAGATGTGACAATTCTGTGTAGTTTAGGACGACCTGTGTAACTGTTCTTCTTCAAGTTGTCAGTAAAATGAAGGAATTTACATATTAGTTCGAATTTGTCACCAAACCTTGAAGCAGATATTATTTTTTTTGGGGAGAAATATGATCTTACTGTCGGTATGTTCACTATTCCCATCACCACAAATAATGCAATCATAACATTACATTTCATTCACAATCACAGGGAACCAATTTCTAATGGGAGACCTAGAAGGAAAGATTTTCGAGGTGGTAAATTATTGTGCATAACAATTGCTTTCAGCAACAACAGTTTCGATCAAGTCTCTAGTGAAAAATAACAAAATCACGCCCACAATGTCTTGCATATTTTCAGCTCCATTTTGGAGACCATTTTTGTCAGAGAAAACCTCAAACTGGGCAATATAATGTTCATATTTTTCCACTTGAGAAAAATGTTCACAATATTGTCATTACTCTCTTCCTCTCCTTCCAAAACATCCCTTATGACATCAGCAAGTGCCATGTCATTAACAATGTTATATCTACTTCACTGTCACTAGATTCGTCAGTTGTTACTAGTAAAACTTATCCCATTTCGTCATTTTTCAAAACAAGAACATCACTTCCATTGCTTGTACTTGTAGCTTGCTCACACTTCACAGCAATGACTGAACTGCATATCAGATTTAAGAGGGCAGTAGGACAACGGCTGAGGGGGAGGGGATAAATAATAACAAAACAATGAGCTCATTCATAGTATGGAAAATGTAAACCCAAAGTCTTGAAAGTTGAATAAGATCGAGTCAGAGCAATGACCCATATAAAAATCGATAACAAAGAACTTCAGCTTCAAAGACATGTCAGTCACATAAAAAAGAAAGGAGAACATACTTCGAAATTTTATTAAATATGTGATACTGCATCAGAATATAAATCACTATTATCAATATTTCACTCAAAAATATAAATCAGCATACATACGTGGTACAGTTATTAAGTTCTGACACTGATACCTGAAGGGTAGGCACCCACAAGAATCTGGATGTCTCAGAAGATGCCGCGTGATACGGCGTACACTTAAACAGATCGACATCCTCCCTCAATATAGTCGCCATTGGCTGCTATGCACGTCTGCCAACGTTGGTGTAGCTGCTGGAAGCACCGCTGATGAAAGATGTTGGCAGGAAGATGCTGTACGGCTTCTCTTGTGGCAGTCATGACCTTTTCGGCCGCATAAAAATTACGCTCTCCTAGGATTGATTTCATGAGGGAAAAGAGAAAAAAAATCGCATGGTGCGAGATCAGGTGAGTACGGAGGGTGTGGCAAAACAGCGACCTGTTGCCTTGCAAGTTCCTCTTGGACAAGGATGGAGCGATGTGCAGGGGCGTTGTCGTGTAGCAACAGCCAATTCTTCCTATGCCAAAGCTCAGGACGCTTACGATGAATTGAATTGCTTAAACGGCCAAGAATCTCTTTGTAGAGGATCTTGTCTACAGTTGCACCTTGTGGGATGAATTCTATGTGAACAATTCCAGTTGAATAAAAAAAACTGTTAAAGCATCACCTTGCCTTTTGACCTGTCTTGTTGTGGATTTTTCTGTCGTGGAAATAATGGCGTTTTCCAGGTGGCGGATTGTCGCTTCAGTTGCGGATCGTAAAGGAAACACCATGTTTCGTCTCCAGTTATGATCAGTTATAGCAGTTTCGCCTAATTTCTGACAGAACGTGACGTTTGCCCATTGCTCAAACTGCAACACACTCGAGTTCCGACGCACGCATTCAAATCACCGTCACAACAAAGACCGTAGTTCTGCTTACAGTTAATGCACTCAACTGTCTCTTGTTAGGTCGAGAGACTAACTGACAAGGTATCATACCATGGCACCACCTATGTGCTATAGTGCACTACAACACCACTATGCGCTCAGTATTAGAACTTAATGACTGTACCACGTAATATGGAAAACATGATATATAATGAAACTGTATATAGAAATGGGAATGTCGAACCTTCATTTACAAAGATACACCACTGCATCAAAAATATCTTAATATTTGTATCTGTCACAGCGATTTAAATTATGAAATATGCTAAGCAATGCAGTGCATGAATGGCGCATCTGTGGCTACAGTGTTAGTGTGCATAAAGGTGGGCCAGGTTTGATTCCCGGCCAGGTTGTGATGGAATTTGTGGACAAAACAGACACAGAGGGTTTTCCTCAGGGTACTCCCATTTCCCTCTATCATTCCACCAACACTCTCCACCTCACCTTCATTTCATTTATCATCTCCAATAGCAAAAATAGGCTGGAGTGAAGTCTTAAGGGTAGTATGGGTTTCAAGGATGCTGATATAGGAAGGACTTGGAGCTCTGAGCCCCAGCATATGCAGACGGGACCTGGCTCTATTAGGAGCTGAGGCAGAATGTCAGCGTCGGCTAATCAGAAGGAGCTTGGGGCTTATCAAGCTACTTGTCCGTGAAACGGGACCTGGCTTTATCAGGGGCTGAGGCAGAATGACCCATCTTCAGCATCAGATTCACGAATGCCACCCAGGCCACCTGTCAGACCTGGACAGTCATCGCATATAAGGGCACACAATGTGCCAAACCATGTCCATACTTTGATACTGCAAAAATAATCATTGCCATATATTCACGTATGTACAACACTTTTTTTTTTTTTGCATTTATTACATAGAGAAGATGCCTTGTGTATATTCATCTGTCCCTGTACATCCTCTCCTGGATTTTGTTCTTTAAAGTATCTGTGAGTGAACTGATCCAGAAATGATATATCTTTATATTGAATACTCCATACAATTATTTTCTATTTTCAGTAAAAAGAAGAAATCGTTCTGTATTTGGAAAAATAAAATAAAATTACGATGGTTCTTAGCGACATTTTTCTTAGAACTGCCTCTGAAATATGAAAATACCAAATGCAATGGTATACGGGGATGGACTCAAGAGTAACCGGAACCGAACTCTTGCGCGCGCATGCTTTGTAGTTACGAGTTGTGCTGTTAGGTGGTGTTAGTTTGGGGTCTTCCGCAACTGTTAGTGAGCTGGCGTCAGTCTGAGTTAAGTGATTTGTTTGTGGTGCTGTGTTGTTTGCGTTCCTGTTTCAACCGTTTGGCGATTAGTGAGATGGCCGACAACAAGGAACAAAGAGTGTGTGTGAAATTTTGTTTTCTGTTAGGGAAAACTGCAGCCGAGACCAATGGGATGCTTTGGCAAGCCTTTAATAATATAATAGTATTGAACTGCAATAGTTAAATGTGGTTTCAGTAGGGAATATGCTACACTCAGATCATGCTTGTCGGAATATTATGTTCATAAGAGACGAAATGAAACAAACTCAAGCAAAGTACATTATCGAATCATGTTCCAATTTTAGTATCATGATAGATGAGAGTATAAGAATTTTTAACAAAACTTGTTTAACCCTTCAGTGCTCATACCATAATTTGTGACACCAGTACTCATACGGATTACATTTGTAATTTAGCTCTCTTTTTTTTTAATGGACTATTTTTTTACACTTATGAATATGTAATTTCATAACATAACTATTATTAACTTCTGCAGTTCAATAACTACCGTGGGATAAGTTCTGAATGACAACTTCTGTTTAGCCATCACATATGCTGATCTAAACAAACTTGCAGTTGTGTTGATTTCCTCAGAGCTTTATTCCACAACCTCTCATTTCCACTCATGGATTCTTCAATAAGCTGTTTCTTTCTGTTATTCATTATTTCCACACATTTTAAATGAGATTTACATTTCGAATGACCACCAATTTTATCATTTAGTGTTCTTGGATTATTAGCTGAGACACTAACTAGAAAAGAATTATCGATTCTTATATCCTCCATACCGTTCAACATTAAGTTTGTGTATTTGAGAACAGGGTGAAAATGTATCACTAAATTGTCGTCATAAGATAACCAAGTTGTTTTTTTTTCCTCTCTCCTTATTTTGAAAATGCTTCTGATTGGCTGATTAATATTTCATTGTGTAGTTACTATACAAAAATCTCTCTTTTCAGGGGTCCTTTCCAAGATTCTTATCTAACAATAATATTATTAAGTAAATATTTATAGGTAAATTTAAATAATCCAGTGGTTGGGAAATAATAAATCTCTGGCAGGAATGTATAATTTATATTCAGAGGTTGGAATGGTCTGAGCCAGTGGGAGAGGGGAGGAAATCCCTCCATCCCTCTCTACAAATTGCAAACTGGTTTACTGTAGGATTATTCTAACAGCAAAAAGATTATAACCTCAATGTTCATCTTCCATCTTCCCAGATGTTGAATTGGATGCATTAATAACAATGACTTAACTTCTTTCCTAGCCTTCATAAACACCTGACCTTGTCTTCTGTGACTTTTTCTTACAGGATTACTTCATATCATGTGTACATATGTCCCCATGCCACAGAGTATACATATATCAAACAAATAATCACGAAGGCAGTTGCTGCTATCAACCATATGTGGTAGAAAAATGATTACATTATTGACGTCAGCTGCGTCGCAAGGCATGAACCTATAAAGGATCTGCAATGTAGGACACACATTTGGAAAGATTCTTTATGCTCGACCATGCCGAAATGTAGTAATTATACACATGGTAGTAGCCCTTTAATGCACCTCATTAAAGTACACCTATTCATTAAAGTTCAGGTGTTCAGCCAATGACAAATAACCTTTGTACCATTATAAAACCGCAAGTATCGATTATTCTCAGATATGCAATCGAAAGACAATTAGCGAAAAGTCACGGAGGCTGGAAATCCAATACTGTCGCAGAAGGTTATGTTCTATTACTATAATAATTAGCGTTAATTGTAAATAATATTCAAATAAATTCAATTTGTCATCTCGTTTTTCAATTCTAAATCAATTTCCAGGTTATATCAAGACTAATGTTCATCTTATTCTCTATGTTATATCAAGGTCAATGACATTCGACCTCGGAAAAAATCAATATTTTCGCGTCTGCACACATCTCACAATTCAGGTCAGTTCGCTACTCACATAACTTTTGAATAATTTCAAGTTAGAAATATGGTCGAGCATAAAAAGTCGTATGAAACTTGCCTATAATGGTAATTAAGACGCTCATATGAAAATTATGAAACTCGCTTGCGCTCGTTTCATAAACAAACATATTTGCATCTTAATTACTACCATTATAGGCTCGTTGCATAATATACTATTATTTGTCAATATGCTCCTTTCTGCTTTGTCTATTTTGATTACTGTACTGCAGAGTTTGGAAATTTCAGAGGAACTTATGACTAATTTTGTGTGTGTTTTTTTTTTAATCTTCATACACTGCATGTCCCATTACATCCATAGTAATACTATATGCTTATTCTTCTTAACATTGTCATTAATTCCATTCTTATTTTAATGTCTTCATGTTACATAATTGTACCAATGGCTGAATGTTGTTACTTTGTACTAATGCATTACTTTTTTTTTGTTTTAATCCCTTATGTTGAAGTTTCCTATTATATAACACCTATTATAGACTAGTAATACATCTAGTATTTCCTTATCTTGACATTCAGTTCGTACAATATTTTACTGATTTAATATTCTTACGTAGTGTTCTTCTGATATGGCCTAATTAAACTTAAACTCAATTTGACATTTATCTTGATTCCCCCCCCCCCCCCCCCGGTATGTCTTGATTTCCTGGGGTGTACCATAGAAGCTGGAAATCGATACTGTTGGCAAACTTAAGAAATTCCTTCTTGTGAGCATTTACCATTGAAGTTTTTGTTACTGGCCATTTTCCACCTTTCTTCCCAATTTCGTTTTTGAGGTCATTTCTTAGTTTTTCTAATTTTTGGCATTCATATATAATGTGGTCCACCATTTGCTCTGGAGCATTACATGTACATTGTGGCCTATCCATAATCTGGAAACGGTGATAATGGACCCGAGACGTCCATGCCCAGTCAAGAGGACTGTTGGGTTTGGCATAAGAGAGATGTTGATTTTTAGCCTATTTTTTACCGCGGGTAAGAAAGATTTGGTTATTTCTCCCTTTGTAGTTGTTTGCCATTCCCTTTCTCATTGATCTTCCTTCACTCCTTTCTCACCTCTCTTTTACTATATGGCTTTTGGATATTCTCTGATAACAGATTTCTAAAGCCATGTCTACTGCTGCTTTCTTCCAGGATCTTAACTTTTTTCCTACTGGAATCTATTAATTCGTTGTGGTTGTTGGGGTTTCTGAGTGAGTCCAGAGTTATCTGGCTGTCGGTATATATTGTTGCAGTCCTCCATTTCTGTCCAATTTTGCTGAGTTCCTTTATCTTTTCCAGAGCTTTTATAATGGCTATTTTCTCGGCCTGATTGTTAGAGCATTTTTTGCGCAACCGAAATTTCATTGTATGTATTACTTCTTGATTCATAAGTATGGCAATTCCCAAACCTATTCCATCTTCACTCCTGCTTCCATTCTTATATACGTCTAGTGTATGGTCTGTGTTTCTCCTTACACTTTTTAATTCTGATAAAATCAGCTGGATGTGGCCAGTTTTCATAAGTATGGAAACTTTTAATTGTAG